>NW_009231484.1:0-50233 GCF_000690835.1 Fulmarus glacialis
ATTCTATGATTCTATGATTCTAAGATCATTTTTATTTTCTTCTTTTTATGCTCCTTTTTAGAATGACCACAGATTTACTTTAATTTCAGCAGAGTAGGGAAAATCAAGTTTGGGGAGTTGTGAGCTGATAGTAAGGCTAAAACTAGGACCAGGTCAGTGTCATGACAGTCTGGTCACCCCAAGGGCAAGGAGCACTGGTTATAAAGGGGCAGAGGTGGGCAAAGTCTTGCATAGCCATGTTTGTGGCTTTTTTTTTTTTTTAAAAAAAAGCCATAAAGTAACGACTTGTAGGGGGTTCAGCATGAGCAGAAGTTGCCGCACAACGTGCCTCAGCAGCATGTCTACCTTTCCAGGACTCTATCAGAGACAAAAGTAGGGAGAAAATTGGCCCAGGCAGTTGTCTTCTCTGCCTACATCTAAAATCAGGCCCATCTTGCCATACTGGAAATAGTTGAAATCACAACAGGAATAAATCAGCGTATCCCAACTGTTCTCATTGAATACACTCATGGGCAGTCGCCTCTCCATCTCATTTTGGGGATTACATTCTGGGACTGACTCCCCACCAGCTTTCCTTCTGTGTCCCAGGCTGTGAACTCTGTGATCACAGGGTGTGCCAGTTCATGAGACGTATCCGCCTGAGACAAATAAATTTGGGGTTTTCTTTTGACGGCGCAGATTTTAGCTATATCAGCTTCCTGAACTGACTTGCCACATGTTCACACTCACTAATAACAGCACTGGAAATGGATGGGAACAGACATTCAGGAGCAGGGGAAGGAGAGCTGGACCACATAATCTTCAACTTACGTGAGCTTCAGCTATTACAAAACCACAGTGTAAGAGCTGTGGCTATGGGAGAAGGCTTTAGATCAAGGCACACACCTGCATCGGCATCTCCAAGTACATTATCTGGCCATGAATCTAGTCTGATGAATGTCATGCCTGAATAGCGATTATTAGGGTAAGGTGCAATTTTTAAGCAATTAATTTCATGCCACTCTTAGCTACAGTGGTAAGAACCACAAATAACTTTCTGGGTTTCATTTCCTCCATGTGGTCATGGATTTTCCAGACAAGCTCAGCACCTTTGTCTGCAGCCCATTCAAGCAGTCCTAAAATCCCACAGCAGTGACTGACATTGTGAGCTCCCTCAAATTCAGCTTCCATTTGTACCAACGTTGATCTGGTGTGTTCTTTGTAAACAGTAAGTTGAGTACTCCGGCTGGCTTTGTCCATGCAAAAACGAGCAGCATAATCCCACGGTACGAACAGACAACTGCTGCAGACTGAGTCATCGTAGCACGGCTTCTGTTGTAAAAACATTGCCAACGTAGCCGAATAGCCTGTGGGAGACTGCCATATTACCTTCTGACTGTACAGTTTTGAAAGGATAAAAGAAAATATTCTGATGTCCTGTGGGAATGTGAATGTCTTGTCTCAGATGTGAAGGAGTGAAGTGTTAATCAGTCATTGCATTCCCTTAATGAGGAACTCCATTAACTGTGTCATTTGCTATTATTGCTTGAAGCGTTGGGGAACTGTGTTACACTCATTCAGCTCAGAACCTGCGCATAGTAAATTTTCTGTGGAAGTGCATACCTTACCATAAGGAATAAATCTGTTGGAAAAATGCTGTGATTGATTACGAGTGGTCTTGTTAACTAGAGACATTCCCAAATGGCAACATCTGCTTCTACAAACCATGAGAAATGGAAGTACTAGCAAAAACAATAATGCCAAACTCAAAGCAGCAGGTGCTGACTTTGGAACAGTTGTTTTTTCATTTTTAGGATATGTTACCACTTTGCCAATGTTCTGTAGGTACGCCAGGTGACTCGATTCTCCTTTTTTTTTTTTTTTTTTGGTAAAGTAAAATAACACAATACTTCTGAATGCAGATGAATGGAACAAGAAATATCTACATATAATGTGAGGAAAATTTATTTAATAAAACTTAAAAACAAGTTAAAGGTCTGATAGGTTTTTAAACAATATATTTTTATTATAAGGACTATTTTTATTTTAGCCATTTTAGTTAGCACAGCAAAAATAAAAAGGACAAATATTTTCCTGTTATTCCAGATGCACCATTTGTCCTGCTCCAGCATAAAAAAGGATTATTTTAATCACCCAAAGATGCAAGGTTTTGGATCTCAATCCAGCTCCCATGGTATCAGATGGGTGTCTGTCTACTCCGGGTTCCAAACTGTTGTGCAGCAAAGAGGAACAGCACGTTTCAGGCCTCTTTCTGTACCTCTGGAAGGCTGGGATTTGTTGCAAAGCCAGGTAGCACAGAAGTTAAATCGTTTGGAGAGATCCTCTACCGGGATGCTGGCTCAACACGTGCCCCAACTCTGCTCTGGCGCTGAGCAGAGGCTGCCACAGGCAGAGGGGGCATTTTCACCCCGCAGGGATGGGGCTGAGGGCAGCAGGCTCTGCCTGTGAGGAGGTCTGGCTACCGTGTCCCCCTGAACATTGAAAGTGCTGGCTTGCTGCCAGGAGGAAAAGGCCAGAAAAAGCCGGTGGCTTTGGGGGCAATAGCTCATTGCCAGGTGAAGAGCAACACTAAAATGCCCCGCTGGCTGCAGCCCATTGCCGGGTGGGGACTGCTGTGAGGGGAGGGATGATACTGGAGAAGGTCATTTTCCCACTTCCCAGTACTGCGTTTCCAGTTAAGGGAAGGCATCATTAAGTAGCTAGATATTTCATGTCTCTGGAAGTATCCTGGGGGCCCAGGAATACCTTGCCCTCTCCCCTTCTAAAGGGTGAGGATGCCCACACACACTTGAGCGTGTTCACTCAGGGGACTCGGTCCCTTTTGGGACCTTGTCATATGTTTTTGCCACCTTTTTTCCCCTACAGCAGGCAGAAATTTCTGAGTACCTGTAACCATTATACATAGCTTTTTTGTTGTTGTTTTTTGGGGTTTTTTTTTTCAAAAACATGGTCCCATTCTCTTCAGGAGAGGGTGCTGTGGTCCCTTGATGGCTTCACCCTGACTCTGACGAAGGCATCAGATGTACCAACTGCCTGACTAACCTTGTGGGTGTCCCTACAAGCAAGGGAACTGGCCCATCCTACTGAGCCTTGGGTGCACCATAGGCAGGGGATGGGGTATGGTGAAAGACACAGTTTTGTAGGACAGCATAGTTTTGGCCAGGCAGGGGTGAAGCCGTGTCCTTTCAGCACAAAGACAGGCAGAAGGGTCGTTGGCTTCCCCGTTCCTTTACCTGCCAGAGTGCAACCTAAGAAGGGGGAAACTGGGTTCAAAGCCAAGCATGAGCTTTGGGTACTGAGACCTGGGTGCCTAGGTGCCTTGATCGGGTTTTGGTTTTCTCAGCAGTTAGCTGCGTCTATGACATGATGCTCTAAACAAGGAGAATTCATACTATCTATTTTCAGATATTTAACTTGGCATGCTCCAAACTGCTCCCAAGCTAAATAATGAAGGTGTCCTAATAGAGATGTTGTGCACTCAGAGGGAAAAGTCATTAAGAAAAATCAGTCTCTTTAAAAATACCGTAACACAATGCTGGAGTGCAATGATGCAGGAAATCCTTACATTTACTGTATTACCAAACAAGCGGAAAGAGAAACATAGAGGAGGCTAAACCCATCTATTTGTTATCTTACATATTTTTTGGAAAAAGAAAAAAAAGTTGCAGTTTGGGTATGTGTAATCTCGGAAGCTCTAAGCCTCGAGCATAGACAAGAAATATATATATAAACTACAAATTGGGACAAATTCAGGTGTCATTTTCACTTTCTCTCGCTGGTCTGAAGATTAGCTGGCTAAGCAAAACACTTCTGTATCTCCGGGTAACGAAGCAGAATTTGGCTGTTCTTCAGGGCTGTGGGTGTTCGCTGTGGGTTTTACTGACACATTCCTGTACGCTTTAGGGGGAAACTGTCTCAGTGTGGGATGGGCAGAAAGAGTTAAGAACCCACTGCTGTTGTGTGTGATATTTTTTTCTCTATTTCATTTTCACTGTACAGCAAAATAGTTGTTCTGCTTTAGTTTGTTAATGAACTGAGCACTGCCATCTTGTGGGTTTTTTTAGCAAGCACAATTATTCTTTAAAATACTTCAAAGGGCAGGAATGAAAGATATCCATGAAGATCTTGCTGGCTGATTGCTTGCCACCTCCATTAGGATGCCTCTGTTTACATCTGTGATCTTTGGGTGTATGAACCTAAAAACGCAATGAATAAAGCTAACTTAAAAGTATAATATAATTTTAAAAGCTGACCTGTATATCTTTGGTATATATTCAGATTTGAACCTTTCTTCCTACTTTTTTTTTGGATGGAGATTTAACTGTATCATGTGAACTTCACAAGCAGGGGCCTCTACATTTCTCTGCATAATTATGAGACCACTTTCATAGACCATGAGCTCAAAATCTAGTAATTATTTTTAAAGTTTGGTGGCTCATGGGCTTGGTGGTGGAAGGGTGATTCTGTGAAGATATCCTGGACCCAAACCTAACAGCTCTTTCTGACAGGTATTAATTGAAGGACTGTTCTTTGAACTCTGCTTTAGGCAACAACTATAAGACAGCATCATTTGAAACACTCCAAGGTGAAACCAGGAGTCCAGGATACTTCACTCTCGAGACTGCTTAGTATGGTTCTGCAGTACAGGGAGAGATGCTAATACAGCCTCCCTTTACGAAAATCATTTCAGTAAAACGAAAACTTAAAAAGAGAGATAGAAGAAGAACTGTCTGCTTTGCAGATTCCTGTTGTCTAATGAATTTAGAGAAACACTTAAGGAGAATTGTCAACATAAGAGGATCAAGGCATACTACACATCAGTGCTGTTAGAGAAGTCAAAGTACGTTACAGAGTATCAAGAAAACCAACCATTCACACGCATTAGAGTTTCTTTTCTCCAAGAGGCATTGACAATGCAAGTATGTCTACAGTGATGTAGGTAAAAGTATGGCCAGAAACAATATTGGTGAGAACCCACTTCAGCATATCATAATTAAAGAAAAGCTGGATAATTCAGTAACATATCACAGAAATGCCCTTTAAACTGAAAAAAATACAGAACAACTGGGAACTTAAGCTGCCCTAAATGGCTTCGGTTTGGCATCATTAGCAGTGCCATCTTTAGCAAAGCCATCAAGGACAAATTTCTTATCTACCACATGTTTTTGGCTTTGCAGTATATTAAGGGCCACCATGAGAGTAACCCAGCTGGAACACAATGGAAGGAAGTTTAAGAGCTTCCCCAGCCCACTGCAGCCACTGCTTGAAGCTGCTTGCGTGAGCCCTGGGTTAGGACTGGCAAGGAGCAGCGTGCCACCCAGCACATTGCAGCCTCCAGCCACTCCTCTCCAGTGGCTCAAGGGACAGCTTCATCCTCAAATCCCTGGAAGCCAAGAAGCTGCCATACAGCCCACATTTCCACAGCAGCGAGACGTGGACTGAGAGCAATTCGAAATGGGGAGACAGAACTATCTCTGACTGGTGCTTCAGGTGATGTCTAGACCATCACAAGGCATCAAGACCATTGGCTCAAAAACCTGCTCATTGCCCACAGCCTGGAATAGCAATGGTATTGTCCAAGACAACAACATTTCTTGCCTCTTGCCAGGAATAAAGTGTGTGTCACTTGATGATGGGGGACTTTTCCTCTGACTCAATGCCTGAGGTAAAAGCTTCAGTGATCAAAGTCCCCCGCTTACAATCCCTCAGTCCAACAACTGTGCCCTCACACCTGCCCTCCACCATTTTTAGGGCTGTGCTTAGGCTTATGGTGAATGCTACAGACCCCCAAACAGCTCTATGGGCCATCTCCAAGGAGAAGACACTCAGCCTTTGGCCAAAAAGTAGGAAGGTGGAGGGAGGTCCCTATGTCCACGAAGCAATCCTGCTCCCAAAGTCTCTGGAGGAAGAGAAGATACATATAGCTGCATGGTTGAGTTATATGTTTGGGTTTTTTTTTTTTTAAATATATATATATTGCAAGCAAATCAGCCCTGAAGAAATTGCTACAGGGCTTTGTCAGTACCACAGGACCTATAGCATAAATGTGTAATGCCTGCGGGCTTCTGTTGCAATGTGAACATGTGCAACACAATGTGGACACACACAGGACTCTCCAGTTTGGGATGTGCTCATTGAAAAAGTTCTTGGAACAACCTAAAAAAGCACACTGACATGACCACAGGACAGCTGCTTCTCCTCCTTTGGCCCTCCAGTTCTTCCCACTGCCCCAGAAATCCCCCATGACTGGTGGGAATAATTTACACGATGCGCATGCTAGCGTATAGGTATTAGGACATATGGAGGGGGGTGGTATTTAGTATGGCAACAGATTGGTTATATGGCCATTAGTTAGTCTTATTAAAGCCTTATTTCTCCATCTGTAAAATGGGCTTAATGGTAACATGGTTTTTTTTCAAAGAACGTTGTTGAAAGCCACAGCTTAGAAGTACTGCATATAACAGCTAAAAACTATTAACAGTCTCTTTATGGCTCTGGTCAACAAAGTGGAAATAAATTGCTTAGCTAGAAAGGATTACGAATAGTTTTATTAACGTTTGCAAAGCACTTTGAGGCCCTAACATGGACAGTGGAAACAAATATTGTATAAACATGCTATTATTAAATGACCGCTTTACTCTGGGAAATGGGAGTGGTTTTTCCATATTTGTTGTGACTCAGTGATTCCAGGTAAAACGCATTCATTTCACAAGTTAAAAAAAGAGAGTACTTCTAACTGTCAGCTCTGTCAACACATCTGAGGAGTCGAGAGCCAAGCCATGTTTTGCCTGGCTTGCTGATTAACACCAGCAGCGGCAATGTTCCAGGTCAAATGCTCCTTGCCATTGCTTTCCATCCTATTCCACAGAATTTCACGTGAGGACGTGAGTACTCTGCCTGCAGATGAAGGGCTGAGATGCTGTCAGTCGTTGCTTATTTAACAGTGCTATTGATAAACAGTGAATCCAAGAGCCTCCAGCTTGCCTTCCCCATTTGGTGCTATTTTAGCAGAATTTGTTCATGTTAAAACTGTTAAACATTTCTTTTCATTAATAAAGGCAGCAATGACTAAATTCACATCGAGAATAGGTAGGTTGGGTAAGAAGTGCCTTTTTCACATAGTCACTCTAAAGAATGCAATTTAAGGTATTTAATTACACAATTATTATGTGTCAAAATATGAAAAGCTATTCATCTTCTCCCTGCCCTAACGACCCATCAAAACGTCACTTCTTTTTCACTGTGGCTTCTAACCGCTGATATTTAGCACAGATAATTACGCCTCTTCAAATGTAAAGTAGTTCAGTTTTGTAAGGCATGATGCATGAAGCAGTTTTACCAGCTGTTTTCCCAAGTCTGAATTTCTGAGCTAAACTGATATATTGTGATCCCAATGCATGACTTCTGGTGGTTTCGTGAAAAGCATTGGGAGGGGAAAACATTGTTGTATTGTATTTCTACTGTGTTTGGATTATGGCCCATGTGGGCTCCAACACCCCCAGAAGCAAGCTGAAGCTGGCCTTGTGGCCATCGACGCTGCTCTGAATATGGCTTATGGAAAAGTTCCATTTAGTTTTACACTTGCAATAACATTATGCTTTGCATGTTATTTTTTGTTAGCTGAAAAGCATATGTTTTGACTTTTCCCATCAACGTAGGAGCAATGGCTTGTATTTTAAGTCATGAGACAGAAAAGAAATAACAAAGTCAAGGCTTTCTTTCCAAACTGCACCTACGCAACATTTTTATAAGCATTTTTTGCTCATTTGCATACTTGCTTTTTGCTATTTTTCAATCAATTTTGCTCATTATCATCACTCAATTTTTTGCACAGACTTAACAATTTGCAAGGACATTTTCAAAACATAGGAGCAAATTTTCTCTACCAGGGTATTTAATGCTGCAACTTTAGCCAAAAAGTGCTGACATACATAAAATGCATCAAACATATTACCTTCTTCACTGGTCCATAGAAAACCTAATAAAACCAAGTGGCATGGAAAACTTTTTTGCAAGATGTTCTGACACCAGAAGACCGGATTTCATCATTCATATGGATCGATTACAGGTAGTTGATTACCTATGAATTGATTACAACTAACTCATGTCAGATTTTACATTAGTGGCTAATAGCCATCACTCTTCAGACCTTGCCAGCTGATGCACAACAAGCAGAATTTGCTTTGATGAGATCATCTGTGAAGTGAAAACCTGCTCAAGCTAGTAAAGGTATAAAGACCTGGTGCTGGGTATAAATATTATCTTGTTATTTGCTGGACTTCAGATACTGTCCATCCAATAAGTATTAAAAATATCAAAAATGTACCGTTGTTCTAATACCCACATTACATTTTTTTTTAAATTATCGTTCTAAAATTTAATAGCTGTAGATTTTACTTGCAGACCCATCAGCAACTCATCTCTCATTACACTGATTTCTATTATGATTATAAAAGCAAGCTCCTCCATGATGCTGGAAGATAAATAAATCATAGCCAAATGATAACAAAATCCACAAGATGTCTAATGGACCCAATTCTGGAAGTGTAATTTATTTGACTGTCAAGTAAACTCTGTTGATGTGAAGGGAAGGACTTTTAAGCACAAACTGACTAGAATGATTCAGTTTTATTTAGTTAATGAGAACCGCAATTAAAAAAACAAAAATCCCCTAAATTAATGCTTATATCCTGATTCAGGTTGGGACCCTGCCTGCCTTTTTGAAACCACATTGGGTGATAGCTTTTTTCTTCTGAACGCCTCCAGAGGCGTTTTCCTCTCCTTGGGAGTTTTAAAACCAAGGAATACTTCACCAAGCATGTCAAAGTGAGGTGCCTGCTAAGCTGGGCAGGATAGATCCCACTGTAAATATACACAGTGGGCATAAAAAAGCTGTTTACTCATGTAAATTTACCCTCTGGGTGCTGTGCTGAGGAGTAAGCATGCCCACCTGAAAGCCAGCCCTGGTGGCCCTCGTAGCTTGTGTGAGATGCTCGGTATTTCTTAGGGAGCGAAGCCCCTGCCAGATGACACCCCTGAGCCGGGAGACCGGCCCAGCTCAAAACTGGCAGTTTCATAACATCCACTTTCATAATGTGGATTTACGTGTGACAAGAAGATGGTTATATGACAGAACAAGAACACCGTGTCGGTGAACTCTGCCTTTTTGTTGGTGAACTCTTTTTGTGGGATGGGGAATTCACCCATGCTGGTTATTGCAGGCAGGGCAAGAATTAAAGTAGTGTGGGGACAATCCAGCTCAAAGCAGGGACCACAGCTATAGTTAGCCACCTCTGAGGGCATCGGAGCATGGGCACGCATTATCATCCATGTCCCTTGCCATGAGCTCAGGCTCACAAGTGGACTTGGTGCCTGATGTGCAGGCAAGTCAGTTCAGGAATCGTTAATTGACCTTCTCCTAATTTATCATTGAAGGTATTGAAGGTATTGAAGATGCCATCACATTCGAACAGATCGGACACTGAAACATTGTTACTGAAAAAGGCAGAGCGCTACTTTTACCTAGCAGCAAGAAGCTTTTTTTGGAGAAACCATCAGTTCGCAGAACGATGTGCACTCAGAGTTATACTCCCCAGTTAGTATTCTTGATTTTTGTTCACAGGCTGCATATAGATAACATCTCCGTCTTAGTGACACACCATACTACACGCAGAAGAGTCAGACGCAGCGGTGATTATCTTGTGGACAATCCCTCGTTTCTCTTGGAAACATTTCAGGGATGAAGTAACAGTAACCACACTGAAAAAAAGTCAAACAAACAGTACAGTATTATGGCAACTGATTACATCTTGTTCAGAAAAACATTAAGGGTTCTGCTCTGTCTTTTTCTTTTTCTTTTTTTTTTTAACTTGCACATATATTTTTCCCCAATCCCTGTACCCCTAATCTTCCTGCTGGGATTCGTATACAAAGCAAAATAGCTAAATTAACTACACAGTACTGTTCCCGGAGGAGATCCAAACTATAGGATACACACTGGTTTCAAGGCTGCTAGTCAAGTAGTGCATTTGACTGTGAAATTAAATATGGCCCTGGGGATTCCTTTTGTGGTCACACAGAGGAGTAGGGTACATTTCAATATACAATACATAGCGTTCACAGCAGGATGATCACAAAGTTGATAGTTTACACAAATTAATGGTCATCCAAGTAAAAAAAGATTGTCATAATCCTGCAGTGATCACTTATCACTCCTGTAACTTCTCAGATTGTTTTCGCTTCCTAATTTTTGTTTATAGTGACAATACACAAGGGGGGGGAAACAAATTGTTTTAGGGAACACCAAAAATTAAATTGCACCAAGAATCAAAACATGCTTGGAATAGCCAAGCAAATATTAAAATTAAGGCTAGCTACCCTGTACTACCATATATTATCTGGCCTCAAGTACACATTTGCTTCCAAACTCCTGGGATTTATACACATATGTATAAATAAGCATTTACCCTAAAACTATTTGGGGTGGGAAAGAAAAAGCTCTATTTTAGAATACATCATGAAAGATGCACTTCTGGACGCTGCAGTTCTTTAAAGTCAGGACAGTCCTGGTTAAATGCTTCCACTGATTGCAAGGCAGTAGGGATATGAAGCAAGAGTCCATTTTTTTAACCAAGTAAATCAAACCGGAAAGCAAATAGAGCTAAACTGTGTTGGAAACCATAAGCTCTGGAACGGCTGACTGTGAAACACCAGTGTCACAAGTCGGTACTGAATTACACCAAGTGTTGACTGTGCTAACTTCAGTTTCTGGAAGGGGTGAAAGTACGGTTTTATGGCAGGAGTACTGCCTAAACTCCAGCTGATGTGTGCATAGCTCATGGTATCTAAGTCTAGACTCAGAAGCAGACACAGCCTCCTACCCACACTGGCTGAAAAAAAGCCATTTGAACCACTGCCGCAGGGGTGACCAGCCACCACCAGCTTCCACCCATCGGATAGTGATCGGATCAAGCCAGAGCGAAGCGTATCACGAAGCGTAGTGAAAGGGAAGGGGAAGGGGAAGAGGGAAAAAGGAAAAGGAAAAAGGGAGAAAGAAGAGACAAGATGAGACAAGATGGGAAAGAAAAGAGAGAAATTACAAATAGTTACAGTTTTAGTTAATCACTTTTGAATGCTTTCTGTCATTTATGTTTAAATCAAATTTCACTTAGAGCAGCAGATTTCTGTATTACTAATATTTTGCTACAGGACTGGCCACTAAACCAAGGGCTGCTTTCCAGTAGACCCCTCACTCTGCCACAAATTGCACAACACAAGCAAACATAAATAATGCATCTGGAAATACATGACATATTTAAAACCTGCAATCAAAAAGACTACAAGGGGGAGCCAAGAACACTGGTACAGGCTCTACGGCATTTATGTAGCATGGACCCTTTGCCCCTGAACACAATCTGCTTGGTACACGCTGGAAAACCTCACTGGGCCGGCGTTTCATTCCTGATTGTCCTCGGCAGGGATCCAGGTTTAACCATGCTGGCTTCAGCCAGAGGGATGACTGAGGGAATGAGGGAAGATGGATAAATTCATCCATTGGTCTGATGGCCAAAAACATCTGCTGGAGTCATGGAGTTGTTGGTTGGCTGAGTTCACATAAAGGAAGCCCCGCTGGGAGTCGGTACCCAGCTCTTTCGAGTTTTGAGGGTTGTCCTTGGAGACCGCAGCATTTTGCTACCTTGGGGCAGCAGAATGTCAAACCGACCAAGAAATCCTTCAGCCTATTAGCGCAGCATGACACAGCCGAAATGCTTTTTGTGAATATCAAATAGGTATTAAAATCTGGATTTTTTTTTAAGAAATCCCTGAGGCTGCACACAGCCCAAAAGCTGAGCTCACTCCACTAAATTAAAGGTTTCAAATGTGCAAAGATTTGTAGTGTATTCATTTGGGAAGATGTGAATGTGGATACCAAAGTGATGGGCAGCAGTACAAGTGCTGAAGACAGATAAAATGTAGCAGCTTTTCTTTTTGAGTAACAGGACCCAAACAGATTGAAAAAGAAAACTAAAAGGGAGGATAGTTTCTGTGTTAGGCAATTGTAAGAAAGAGGCAGTTTCTTATCCCTGATGCTTGCTAAGTATTTGGTAACAGTACGATGCCAGATTCATTCGTGTGATTCGTTTCATCAGCTTTTGGAAATAATGGGCGTTACTGAAATAACCTGCTATTCCACAAAATTCTGGATTAAATAAATCTTAGAAACACCTTAATTTTCAACTCCCAGATAAGCTTAATCTTAAAAAGCAATAGGTTAAGCAAGTAAATTAGTAATCCAAAAGCTACAGACTGTAACCCTGTTAGCAAACTTTACAACTGAATTTAGCCTTTCTCTCTGATGACTAAGGAGTTGCAATAAGTGTTGTCCTTGTGGTATAAGTACAATTTCCTAGCAGTCTGCTGTATCTGAGTCATCACGAACACTAGGCAATAGAAGAACGAAAACTCTCTCCCTTCATTTTGTGCTTCTCATATTTGAGCAGGAGGCACAGAACATTTTAGAGACCTTTCCCTGGTTCAAAGCCCATTGAAATCAGCGGGAGTCTTTCTGCTGAATTAGTTTTAGACTGGACCCACCACTCTTTAGCACATTAAACAGTGAGATTTAAAAGTTGCCTCCTTCCAATACTAGTCTCAAAGTATAGAGATGTGTTCTTACGGTTATCATTATAATTAGAGGTTGGGAATCCCATTAACCTGGTCACTATGGGAAATACATATGTAGAAATGAGGTAAGAGCCTGATGTTCTAAAAATATTGTCAGGTGTTCAACTGAAAGCTGTATCTTTGGCACGCGTACAAATGTTGCGGTCTTTAAACAAAGGCAGGAGTTAATGTACATTTTAGGTGTGCATCCTAGAACCTCTCAAAGAGTGACACCATGCTATAGGATGTCTAACTGACTGAGTTATATCCTCTACTAGTTGGTTTATTAGTTATGGATCAGAAGTCACAGAAATGTCAAAACTATTGGAGTTTTTCTGGGCTTTGCATTTGACTAGCTATGAAGCATTTGGAAATCTTCAACATGTCTTGTCGTTCAAACTTGAGCCCCTAAATGAAGAGACTGAAATGCAGGAGGTCAGAATTATGGACTATCATCAAACACACACCGTATCTCTGTGCCTGAATTTTTACTTTTGTAGAAGTGGAACCACTTCTTCGTTTCGTGAAATGTTCTGTGAGATTTTTCAGATGTTTTTACAGAAAATCTTTTATGATTAAAAGATATGGCTTTTTTCATATCTTAGATTAAAGATTAGAATTGATTAGAAGATTACTTTTGTTCACAGACATGTATTCTCATCAAAACTTTGCTCTCGTGCTATGACATAGGCAGCTATACTGACTCGGCCAGAGTTTTAGAAGAAGAGTTATGAACTCTTATTACACATTTATTTAATGGAGAAGAAAGGAGATATGATCTGTCTTTTGTAAATTTACTATTTGATTAACAAATGTATGGAGAAACAATCCTATTTTACTAAGCTCCTGGCTAAATATTTAAACAGTGAGATATTAACTCAACAACAATTTTTAAGTTACTATCTATCTGTCTTATTTCTGTAAAATGTCTCATAAGAATCATAGTGTTGAATCGTGAAATATTTATTGAAGCAACACTATGTTTTGCCTGGGTAACAACTCAATAATGACTTCAGCATATAATTCATATTATTTAAGTCATATGCAATATCCGTATTTTAAGCAGTAAGTCAGCTCCTTCAAATTGTATCAACACTGTGTTGTATAACCTCATGGCAGGAATAGAAGCAGCTTTTGTTTGAAGCTACTATTTAAATTTTCACCAGAGAAAGAGAAAGTAGTAATTTATCCATGGAAATAAGATGTTTCTGAATATTACAAAATAACCATTATTTATGGTTAACTGCATCCAGAACCTTTTCTAAACTTGATGTGAACTTGTACAGTTCTTCCAAAGAATGTTTTTAGTCAATCTTGTATGACATCCATAGCCATAATCTGGGGAAAGTAGAGTAACTGGATACCAGTATTTAGTACCAGTAGGATGTACTCTGTCTCTTACTATTTATCAATTATGCTTATAACGCCTAAGTAACCAATGACTACAACGAAGATACTGAGTGCATTCTTGAGAAATGAGCCTTTTAAGTTGCAACACTGAACTGCTGAGCTTACCCGCAGCCAGATAAAGAATCGAATGAAGATCAAAGAAGAGCTTTATTATATTGCCATGTACAATGTGATGTAAGAAACTCTGTGCAAGTCAGAAACATGGAGTAGTTACTACCAACGTTGCTTTTTCACACGTTGAAAGATAATAGACTGCATCTTGGTTCTGTCAAAAACAAAGTAAAAATCTTATTCAGTTCAGGATGAGAATTTGAACACAAATGAACTGATTTTTAGGTCTATGAAGATCTGTGGAGGCACTACTCATGACATTCCCTTCTGTTAACGGGAATAGACACTTTATTTGTGTGCATGTGTGTCATTTTCCTGGGCCTAGATTAAAAAAATAAATAAATCCAGATGCTCTTGAGAGTTGTCAAAGATACAAGGAAAGATTATGTTTCTGGAAAAAAAAAAGGGGGTTACATCAGGCTTTCGTTTTTAACATGACCATGATTTCATCACTCTGTGGTTGGCTAGACAGATCGCTAACATTTTTTGGTAATTAACACTGTTTTTGTCACTTTGTGAAATTGTTTGCAAATCTATATTTACATAATTGCTTCTCCAAACTGCAATAGAATCTGGCACAGGCATGCGTCATGGAACAAGCTGTTTTTAGACCCGCTCGTTGTCTAACCTCTCTGATTGTAGAGACATACGAGGTTTTACCTTCATCATCTTAATTAGCTGGCCCATGTTGCGTTGGATTTTTTTACAAGCTTGAAAACAATTAGCTTCTGTTTCCTGGTAACCGATCTTTAACTTTCGAACTGACACACACAAGAGATTTCATTCTGAGCTTCAAAATAACGTTCATCTGGATATTTATCTGTTTTCTACACTTGCTCATAATAATAAACCTATACCTATGTAATGTCAATGGAGCTCCAATACTGGCCCTACTGCAATCTGCCTGTGTGGCATTAAATCAAGGATGAAGGTATTATTTGGGTGCTCAGCTTTACTCTTACTCAAACAATGACTCTATTTTTATTCGAAGAGATACACTCAGCAGTGAGGCACCACATATTTATGGCATTGAGCTTTAGCCTTCTCATGGCCTGGAGACAAATGCTCTGAAGCCCTAGACCCCATGGTGAGACTGCCAACACGGAAAATACAGCCTTTGAAAGATCAGAGTTATCTTGTCTAGGAAATTGCCTGTATCATCTCCTATTATGGATGTGAGCTTTTCATGTTTCCATTTTAAAGTCTATTTTGAATGTTGAAATCATGTTCTTCTTTCAGCCCTAATGCTTTCTTTAAAGCAGCTATAGAAAGGAAATTTGAGTCTCTGCCTACTGCTTTCTATGTGAACAGAATATTAAACTGTGAGAGAATAGGGACACCAGAAAAAAAAAAAAGACATTATAAGAAGGAAAAAATAAACATGCTTTCGGTCTTTCTGTTGGTAACAGGCACCAAACTTAACCCACCCTCGTGAGTTGTCATTGATGGGCCTGTCATGTTTCTAATCATATCTCAGTCTCTCACAAATCCCTGGCAGTCTTTCCACCACCACTAACAGAAGATACATTAAGCCCCATAGCAGATTATTAAATTTTGGTTGCCGCTTCTTTTTACAACAGCTTGCCATAGATGTACCTTTACCTAAGACAGTTTTTAAAGCATGGAAAGCAAAGCTCCAACTTTTCAGAGCAAAGCGTGATATTTACAGGTGTTCCTGTGCCGTAAAAGCTCATCATCCCTTCCCCACGACCCTTACACATCTTTTTCCGGCACTCCTGGCCTGTCTGAAGTGACCACAGATTATCAGACCCTGTTTGCTCTGCTCCTCCCACCACGTGGAAAATCAAAAATAATGAGACTGGGGCATACGGCAGAGAAGGAAGCATATGAGTAGTTGTCACATTGCCATTAAAAATTTTCTCCATCCCCAGCTGCAGGGGTCCCAGATGAAAGGCTGTTGAGGGGGAAAACGCCACATCTGTTTATTTGTTCAATGTGTTCACTTATGTCAGATGTTCGGAGAGCTTTCTCAAACCACTTAAGCAACGGTCAGCCTGCTTCCCGAAACTAGTCCCACAGCCAGTACTGATGCAGACATACATCAGAAAATTGTTTTAAAACAACAAACTGAGTAAATAATTATGGTTCAGTATATATTACAGAGCAACTTCCCTTCGAAGCCTTATCATTCCTCCACTGTCTTTTTCTCTCTGGATTTATCTGGGAGGGAAAGGAGTGGAGAGGCAGTAAGGCCAAGGAAAGGGTCTTCTATTTTGAGGGGCATGAATCAGCCATTCATGGAGCCTCTAATAAATGTGCATCAGGTAAAAAAAAGTTTTAGTTTCCTCTTTGTAGCTCCTGACTGTGCTGTACATAGCCACTTCACATGAAGAATGGGAGATTAAAAAAAAAGAAGCCAACACAAGACTAGAAAGAAGAAATGCAATTAGAAGGCGTCCGTAAATGCAAATTATCACTAAAGGCTCAGGCCTGTTGCCCACGCACAGATATTTAGAGGCACTTGAGGTTCCCTGCAGTGTCCTGCCTGGACTCCATCTCCTGGCCCACAGCTCCCCCGTAGGCTTTGTGCCTACCCCTCAGCCCCCCTTGGATGTCTCAGACACCACAGGGCATCTATGTTTAGGCAGCCGAATCCCTAAGCCACAAGCGTTTGATATTCAGGTCCAGACTGTAGACACCTAAATATACTTTCTAAATGTGAGCATCTTCATGTGATCCAGGTGTCTGAGCTCCCATTATAGCTGGTGGAGACTAGTCAATATTGGCAGAGGAGTCTGAAGAGCTATTCTGCTCTCCCTAAAACAGACACCCGCGTCTGGCCAGCTGAGCAGCCCTCCTGGCTGCGCAGATGGGGCTGACTAGCTCGCTTTTACCCTAACAGCAGCTTGGCTCATGGCTGGCAGGTTGATGCTTAGACCCTGGCTGTAAGTGTCTACAGCGAAGAACTGAATCCCACCCTGAAATCCAATCAGTTGTTGCAAGTAGCTGTTGATGAGGAGGAAGGTTTCAGGCTGAAACCTTTATTCCCCATAGTCTCAGACTTTTCTGAAGTTCAGTGACATTGGTTTTAATGAATTAGGCCATTCAAGAGGTCTCTGCAATTATGCCTGACAGCTGTATACTTGGGTGGCTTTACAATATGCCATAGAAATAGAGGCCAAAGGACCATGATGGCATGAGGTGCCCATAAATACGTCCTCTACTGAAAGACCCTCAAGTCAAACATCACAAGGCCAACAGAGAGGAAGCACTCTGTACAACCGGGTGGTGCAACAACTCTGGGGGTCTTTGCCTCAGCTGCCATTAACAGAAGATCACAGACCTGGCACTGGATATCAAAAGTATTCTTTTAATCCACATAGAGAAAAAAACCTGCTCAAACATATTTTCCACTCAATGAATCCATTTTCCAGGGTTTCTCAAAGGCATTGCTGCTTTTTTTGGCACTCCAGCAATCTAGTGCAATGCTTCATTTCTGCAGGGTTCCTGTGAAAAGCTGTGTTAGCTCTATTGACACCATCACTAGAATCCTTGGGGGAGGTTTAACAAGTTATGAAAGCGAGCTGTTACTGCATGTTTGGATATAACACCCCTTCCATAGGACCAGATAAGCTTTCTCTTCACTAACCTCCTACTGCTCTATGCCTAAGAAGAAGCTGATTTTTTCAAGTCTGAGGTACATTAAAAAAACAGAAGTTGAAGTACTAGCCCGTAACCCAAAGTGGAAAATGCTTACCACTAACTGAAAGTAAATTCAAACTTTTGCAAGTGCTCCCACTTGCAGGACAAGTTCTCCAAGGAGCAGCAAGTGACATTGGCAGCAACAGGACAAAAACAGGGGAAGAAAAAGAAAACATGCCCTACTGTCCCTCCGCTGCCGTACGGTGTGAAGGCTTGCAGTATTGAGTGCTAAAAGATCGTCAGTGCCTACCATTAAATGTGCAAAGAGAAGAAACATGGGAAGTAGCTTGGGAGAATGTTTTTTTTCCTTTTTTACTTACTAGTTGATATGGTTTATATGTCAATGTAGCTACTTGAAACTAGTGTGAATACTAACATTCAACACTTGCCAATGGACAATAAAATAAATTAAACAATTGCAGAAAAGCTTCTGAAAATCCTCTGAAATTCCATTACTCCACCAGTCCAAGCAAAAACCATGCCAATATCCAGGAAACAAAAAAAAGGGGAGGGCTTTGCATTTTCTCCCTGTATACATACTTTAGAGATTTCTTAGGTACCCATTCTTGTGGGTTTTGCCTTTCTTTACTGTGACAGACTTTTGCCTTGTGAATCCCTTCCTCTCTTCTGGTAAATTTAATACACTTTTCACCTAATTTGACAATATTCCCAACACATATTTACTTAATCTGTTTTTATTTTCTCTTTTTTTTTTTTTTATTAAGGTAACTTTAAATGGAAAGTTTGCAAACATTGTTTCATAATGAGGAGAGGAAATTTTTGGGGTTTTCCACTGCATTTGAAAATACCTTAAATTTCACATTTGAAAACACAAAACCCACAGGAGAACATAGCAAAAGATGAAATTTTTAAGAAGCCATTAGAAAATAGTATGCAGACTGGATTAGGGCTACTATGGCAGTTTGGCAGGCTCTGAATCTGTTTACAAACAGCTGTTGTGATTAACACTTCTACTATGAAACCTCTTCTCTAATGTACTCAGAAAAATGTCAATACAAATAAGGGGACAAATGCCCCCAAAATCAAATTCAGAATACGATTCAACCAAATTTTTGGGGACACATTTGTTTGATGTGCATTCAACTTTCTTCAAAACTATGTCCACATACAGAGAGTCCCACAGCCACTGGATGGGTTGTTTTGGCTTTTATTTCCTATAATAAGTGATCTCGACTATGAGATTATTTTAAGTATGGGTTATTTTAAGGATTATTTTCAACTCTGCATGTATTAACATGACCTTTTTGCCATGAGCAGGGTATTGCCCATGGAGGTGACTCGGGCACAGGAGAACTAGCCTGTACGACGTCAGTGCAGTGCTGGAGTGCCTCAGTACTGGGTAGCACGCGGGTTCGGTGGAGGGTAAGTCACTGCAGAAAGGATGTAGAAAATTTTTTTCTATACCTTGGTTTCAAGTAGCACATGTAAAAGCATCAAACTTTAGGAGTACCTGTACTATGACTGCTTTGACTTTCAATTTGTCAAGCTGGAATCACAGACAGGACACCAACTTCTACCATTGTTCACTGAGAGAGTGCAAAACTAAGTTCTGATTTTAGTAGCAAATCCCATTTTTTATCTCCCTAGGCTGAATTGTCCAAAGTACAATTCTGGCCTTGCTCAGAGCCCAGGAGAGAGGTTCATACGCTTTAAGCCGATTCACATTCTGTGTTTGGTCGGTACTGAAGCACCCAGCAATTTTCAGAATGAAGTCCCACTGAAAAAAGGTATATGATAGTATATGACATTGAATACCTGGGTAATTAATAGTTATTTTGACACCACATTTCTTTTAGTGTAAGGTTTCCAGAACTGCCTGTTTCAGTATTTGTTTTGAGTACCGCAGGCAGCGTTCAGCCAGGCAGACACTGATGCGTTAGTATTAAACTGAAAAGGTAAATGTCCACTCCACATATTTCATTTCTTCTGTTTCACCTCTCTGCACATGCTTCCTGAATGTACACTGTGGATTTCTGACATGTCTTTCCAAAATCCCAAAAGACAGCTAGATGTGGCTATGCCATGGGATACTGGCTTCTTTCCTATCAATAGAGAGGCCTCTAATTCTTCCTAGGAAATACCAATAACTATCTATCTCAAATAAATAATTTCTTTAGTCATGCTTAATGCTATCAGGGGAACCAGAGAGTGAGCAAGAAAGGCTTTCTAAGGAAACAGGATTTGAGCAGTCTCAGCAAAGTTTTGCACATTGCTTTAAAATATGTATTTTTACATTTAAAAAAAAAAAAAAAATCATTCAAAGCACCTCCGCTAATAGTTTGCTGCCTGGTTTGAGGCAGTTTAACCTTAAGGTGTGGCAAGCTCTGGAAACTTACTGTGACTCATGAGTAATAACCAGCTACAACATAAAACATCAGCCTACACACAATTTTCCAACCTCATTCTGTAAATCTTTCACTTGAAAAGAAAAATAAAACAATTATCATCTCATTTAGTCTGTTTTTAATCTTTATGACAAAAAGTAATATACTTAAGGAATATTATTCTTTCTTGAAAACATATTAAGATATTTAAAGAAAATTGCAAACATGTCCTTGAAAAGCTTATTTGAAAATCTACAATCCATTTCTTCATCTAAAATTTATTTTAAAGTGTAGTATAACGTCTATGATATAGTATGCAAGCATCTACAGCACAGAAAAAGAAACTTGCAATATCTATGGCATTATTATGATTGGCAAAAAAAGCAAGAATGGAACACACAGATTTCTAAAATAAAAAAAAACAAAAAAACACAAAACCCAGGTATTTTCTTTATCCTTCCAGTCAGGATAAGGGTTATATTAACACCGCCCCCTTTTCCCCTCCATGTGAATAAGCTTTATTCACGGAAATATTCCAGATTACTCCAGACACAGGACCAAATGAAGAATACAATGAGTCCTTGATGGCCTCGCCTCACTAAGTTTCCTTTTCCCAAGAGGAAACCAAAATATCTGAGGAGTGAGAAGGTGGAAGAGACACAGGAAAGCCAGTATCTCACCCCAAAAGGGAGTCAGGATGTGGCTGGATGCACACCTGGATGCACACCTGGATCTGGGAACTACGAAGTGCTCCTAGAGTCTCTGTTCAAGACTTAGTGTCTACATACGTGGACACATAAATGCATCCATCCCCAAGTGAGTATGGATCCTAAGGCCACACACAGCTACAAGTATTTTCCATTTACCAGAATGCAATCAGGTAGCTACAGCCGTCAGGATACAACCTCCTCTCCTGCGCCTGCTCCAAATGCCTTTGCCAAAAAAGATAAGGTTGTTCGAAGGTAAGGGAAGGTGGGTCTGGTGGGGAACATCTCCATAGCTGATGGCACGTGCACTGCAAAAGGACTAGAGAAATGATGAATGGATGTCTTCAAAACAAGAAGCATTTTGGCAGCACTGAAGCAACTCATCCTGCTGAGAACTAAACTCTTAGGAATGACTGTGAAGCTTCAATTTTGCTTTTCTCTATGACCTTGGCTACCACAAAATATACTTATTTTGAAAGTCTTTGGGATATAATCCACTGTAGTATTCTGTATCCCCTTTCCAGATGCCAGAATAAATGCAGCCATTTCCAATTCTCACCGTTTTATCTCATCTTTTTCATCATCTTATTTCAGGATTTAGATGAACAGGTCTGGGGAGGTGATTTCCTTTCAGGTAGGAGCCTCCCCTCTCTTGGCTTGGCTTTCTTGACTGACAAGCCTGTGATTCCTGTCTTGGATAGCTTCTTCTGCCAGATTACACCAAATGGAAGGGATTAATCAGTGGCAGGAAAAAAAAATGCAGAGTTCTCCACAAAGTTTAAGTTCTTTTAAAAAATAGGAGATTTTCAAGTCCAACTTCAACTGCCTAATTTTGGTAGGAAGCATGAGGTTACTCCAAAGAGGAGAGGCAGCGAACCATGTATTTGTGGCGTTCAGATTGGTGATATAAGCATGTAACTCCAAAGCAAGAATAATTCACGCTGCCAAAAGCTACAGAATTATGTGTGATCCAGACGATGGACAGAGGTGCGCGGGCACAGCGGGCTGATTGTTTCTAATGATTGCTCCGTTATATGCCAAGTGTATAGGTAGGGTACTATTGGAGCCCAGCACTTTCTAGAAAGTAGTATAAAGACAAAGTCTGCCAATGTACAGAAGGGTGAGTATTAAACACATTAAATTGTCATACTGATCCTTTTAAGCGTCAATGTTTTTTCAAAAATCACTAGAGCTTTTCCAGCTGTGTGTGTAAAATCCCAAGGGAAATTGCATGGCTAATTTAATGAAATTGCCTTTGCATGTGTGAACTAGGTGACTGCATGTGCAGAACCCCTAAACTAGCTGAGAGGCCACAAAGGCAGTCAGCCTTTGCCTGTAATTACTTTAACAACACAGACACAGTCTGTATTTTGTCCTTTGGTATTTACTATGTGAATGCTAAATGATAGAAGAAATGCAAAAAAAGCAAAAAACACAGTAGTTTTCCAAGCCTGTGGAATGATTCACATAAGAATTTGGGGGATTGGGCCCCAAATGCAGGAAACAATGTTCTGGTTTGGTTTTAAATTTAAAAAAAAAAAAAAAAGCAATTCTAAATTTGTAAATGGCACAGGGGTTTTCACTCTGCAGCGTCTCACACAAATTTTGCTTGTGGCCATCTTGAACGCCTACAGCTCCAGAGACACTGTAATTACCCCAACCCATGTGATGCAGCATGTGCTTTCCTCTGCCAAATGATAGATGTCTTTTCCATACAGCAGTTTCCTAGCAGTATACTCCACATGCAATAAAGCTTATTCTGGACACAGTCGGAATATGATTGTCCGATGCAGTAGGAAAGCAATTAATCTGGATAATTTGCATGCTTTGAATTTCCTAGACATATTTAATACAAAGCTTACACAAACACCATAAGAAGTAAAGCTAAGCCGTTCCTGCACGCGCGTATAAAATTGCGCATTTATGTTTGCTAGATGCAAGAATGCCACGTAAACCACACGTTCAGTTAGAATAGTATTAAAGTAAATGTATTAATGCATTAAAAAGGAGTTAAAAAAATAGCCACCCCAGACTATAGGTAAATGGTTAAGAGAATCAAATCTGTAATCAAAATTAAAATTGCTTTGACGAAACATGGTAAGCTCCAAGGATTTAATGACAATGATCATAAGGAAGGAAAACAAGTGCCCATTAGTCCCCCTTTCCTGAGCCAAAGAAAATACAGACAAAAGCAACAGACTACAGCTACGACAAGAAATAAAGAAATGTAAAGAAGCCCATGCAAATATTTACTGCTGGGCTTGAAAGAAAGCCACTGGACATGATTATCAAACACGGAAAAGTCTGCCCCAAAAATCCCAGGAGTCTGAATTCTCTAACTCAACAAGCAAGATTTCCAGTCCAAAAGTGAAAATATTTTTAAGTGTAGTTAAATTATAATTACAACAATGATAATATGTTTATTTTGATAAATGTCACATCACTATGGCTTTCAAAATTAATAAATGCATGGCTAAAAAAAAAGGTCCATCATGCTTAAACTGGGCAGCATAGAATAGGTCTGTTAGTATATAATATCTGGAATTAGACGTGCAATCTAAATGGGGCTGTGTTGCCTACATGGATGAATTCCGTTCAAGCACTTCTGACTATCCTTTGTCCAAATTTTAGCTTAATGAAAAATTAAGAAGACCTGAACAAGGCAGTGAGTAATTTTATAGGTATACATTTGCATTACTAGCAATGGACAATGGGAGCAAAGTTTTATCACGGATGTTAAGTACATCCATGCGATCTCAGTCACTGAGCAGCGAGGTGATTTTTTGCAAATTGCTTTAAATTTCTGAGACTCAAGCTGTAAAACATCAAGTGAAACCGAACAGTTATAGTAGCAAAAAAAGAGTGACTAAGGAGCATTTGCAAAAATGCTAAAAATAATTATATCGCATTTATAAGTGCACACACAACTATGTAAGAGTACACAACATGTCCAGTTCAGGCACATTTATACCTCTGCTCATATCTGAGAATCTGATTTTTTTAAATATGCAATTGCAGAGGAGTCAAACCTCTTCATTAGTTTAAGCTCCAGTTGAAAAAGTAGTTGCCACTGGGAAAAGTGACAAAGAACTGACAG
The DNA here is from genome assembly GCF_000690835.1 of Fulmarus glacialis. Classification (NCBI taxonomy): domain Eukaryota; kingdom Metazoa; phylum Chordata; class Aves; order Procellariiformes; family Procellariidae; genus Fulmarus; species Fulmarus glacialis. The sequence goes on from NW_009231484.1 coordinate 23,997, forward strand.
AAAATCTGACCATTTTTTTCACCACTTTCAAAACATTATCTTGTATTTTTTTTCTTTTTCAAAACTGGCATTTTTCTTTCAAAAACTACAGAGAAATGTGTGGGGGTTTTAAGTGACTGAGAAAGGTGTGTGGTCTATGAAACATTAACATTGTAGTGTATGAAACTTCTAAATTGATGCCTAATTATTCATTTATTCAAATGTTTGAATTTTGACCAGTAAGCAAAAAGAAAGAAAAAAAACAGCCATTCTTTGCCCAAGCTTCCTTCGGATGCACATTCATCTGCTTGTTTTGAAAAGCTGTCCATAAATTCGGTCCAAGTGGCATTGCGGCTCCAGGGTTCCTAGAAGTAAGAGATAACAAAACACTCCTAGATCACCCAGTTCATCTCACTGCTAATGTCAGACAAAATAACAACAAAATAACAGCTTTTACTGCCAGGAAGTTTCTCTTACCAGCTACCAATGACATTTTCTTTCACTGTTTCACTCCCTTGTCTATGCCTCATGCACGAGCCTGTTATTCTCTCCTTTTCCGATATTCCACCCACCCATCAACACGCGGCTGTAGTGTAAAGCTAGCCTCCACTGGGCACCCATTTGGTGAAATAACACTACTGTTAACCTCAGGCATTCTAGAATCATAAGGCAGGACCCCAAAATAACAGTAGTCTTAAAAAAAATAAAATTTTTAAAAAGTTATGCATTTGAGTTCTCCTTATTCAACCTTTCAGGCTTTTGGGGTTCACAGTTTAAAACGTTTTTTAATGCAGCTGCAAGGGTTTGGACTTTTTAATGTGGTTTTGTTTTTATATAGATGAAAGCTTTGATTTTGTGTATTTATTCAATTGAAGGATTAGAGTTATAGAAGTCAAAAGACATGCATTTTTAAGATTTGCAAAGTATTTGCAAGTTTTGCCGGTATCTTGCCCCTGTCCTGCATTTTCCCCAATATTTCTGGATTTATCAAGAAATAGTGCCCTGCCCTTCTGGCAGATAAAAGGACTGAATTTATGATTGCTGCCATAGACTTGTCACCTTACCCTGCATTTTCAAGACTCACATTTACTGCAGAACTGATTTTCCAGGAGTTTCCTGCATCCGGGGAGGGAGAGGGGAGGCGGCTGCCGACCTGTTGTGGGAGGCGCAGTCTAGTGCCTTCTCTGTGCAGTTCTCATTTTACTAAAACAGAGGAGTCACTTGAGCCTGCGTCCGCCTCATCCCAAGCTGTCTATCAGCTGCCGGACTCTAGACCATAACCCACCACCTCCCATTTTTATTGAAGACTTTTATTTTCCTGTGAGCGCAGAATGGAAACAACAATTGAAACCTCAGAAGTTGCCACACAGCGAATTTTTCTGGCAGCTCTGTTCACATGGGAATTTTCAAAGAGCCTTTAATAGTCTCGAATCCAAAAATATTCCCATGAATTTTTGACTTTCATCCGCAATGGTCAACCGTTTCCATGAATTGCAGTGTAGGGGTAAGTCTGTCCAGAGAAAGATCACTGCCTGCTTTCCCAAACCTCTGAAGGAATAACTGAAAGAGCTGCCTCTGAGGAGGGTTGCCGTCTCCGCTCGTTTCCAACGAGAAGAAATCCTATCCCGCTGTCTCGGTTAGGATGACTCTTCCCCCTTTTCTATGCGTGTTCCCGACAAGGAGGAAAAAGTCAGCAGAAAACCATGGTTGGATGCTAGCTTGATCCAGAAATGTCATCTGGGTGGCAGGAAAGAGGAACCGAGAGGGGACAGGGAAATAGCTGGGCAAGAGAGAGCGGGTTTTAGGGACGCGGGGATGTGTGAAGCAAAAACACAGACTACACAGGGGAAAGCGGCTGGAGCTCTGACAAGAAGCGAGTGGAGGGATTTGGTAGGGGCAGGACCAAGTAGCCACAGCAGCCGAACAGTGGCAGAAGAACGAAAGAGCAATGCAGGAAGAAATGACAGATTTACAATTTTAATTACTAGCCGTGAATAAGATCTTCTTTCCTAGAGAGCTGATGAGATGGCTGGACCTGCGTGGATGTGTTTCCCAAGCAATCCCTAGGCAGGCAGAACAACAGCAGCATGCATTTCTTTATTTACTTCTAATATCCTGGATTTTAAGACTAGTTCATACACTCTGAATATCTGAAGGAGGTAACGGAGTAATGACAAGGCTGAGGACGCCTAAATGGCAATTTCAGTTTGTTTAAAATACCTGTGTGCCAGCTGCTGTTCAGACGAGCCTCAAGTGTTCCAGCTGGAAACGTTTCTGAACCAAGACAGACAGAGGTGCTTGGGAAAAAAGTCATTTCCCTTAGTGGGGAAAAAAATGTGTTTCAAACTTTTAGAACCATGAGCTGGCACTTTAGGCAGGACACTACAGGATCGTGGGGTCCAGAAAAGTTCTGTTATAAAAGTTGGGGATAGCTGACACAATTAAGTGGCAAGGGTCATATTTTTCTGAATAAAAAAAACCTTCCTTCATAACTGAAAATTGAGTTTTGATAAAATATCAATGTGTACTAGAAAAATCTATTGTATTCCACCTGGGAATTTCCTCAAGTCAAGAGAGTGACCACTGAGGCTCATGTAATGACTTTTTACTGTTCTCCACCTTCTGTTAGAAGAGATTAACATCAAGTTAGGAAATTGCATTTACTTGCATCAGAAAACCTCATTCACATACCAAGATGTCAGAGCACATCAGAAAACCCCGAATTGCGCAAAGCCACAAGTGGCCTACTGTGTATTATATTTTTACTACGATGAATTAATACATAGTGGTTTTCTCTATTTGTTTCCTGTTCAGTATTGTCTTTAAAAAAATAGTCACTTGTTTGCTTATATTACTGGAGGGAATTACTTGATTCCACCCTCAACAGAATTTGAAGAGCAATAATAGCATAGAGCATGAAGTCAAGCAGCAATATACTTCTCAAGGAGCTCTATTTCTTTCATTTGGCTACATTTAAAGTAAGGAGGTCCTCAATATGAGCAAAAGAGTTGGAATTTGCCCCACCATTTCTACTATATCAAATATCAGCCCTTTGTGGCATTTGAAACTTTCTGAGGATCCAGTTTAATCTAAGTTGGTATGGGGAGATGACTGGAAATACTCTCAGTGAAGGTGGCTAGCTATGATTAACTGCTGGTGTGCTCAAAGCTTTTAGAAACTATGAAATACGACTCATTAGTAGGTGGTGTGGGACTTCTCTTCTCTTAGTATACCAGCATTTGTTTAAATATTGCAATTTGATTTATGCTGCTGTATTTCTAACTTTACGAATTACTGAAGCAACGCAAGGGCATTCAAGCAAAGATGCCATCCGTAGCAGTGTGTCTTGTATTAGAAGGCAGTTACAGTAAGACAAGATGGCAAACTTTTCTGAGAAGAGGATTTCTGCTCCTAAATGTCTGTAAAGGTGACTTTGTGCGAGCACAAGCTCGCCCTTCTCCGTATTACATATAAAACTGCTTGTAAATGACATTGAGTCAGAAAGACACTTTTAACAACGGACTGCACATTGCTGGGTTTATAGCATCATTTGTCAAAGCTGAAGCACAATTTAAGCGCAATGACTTCACATTGATTTGGGAATTCTGATTCCCTTGACTTTTTTTTTGCAGAATAGTGAAAAAAAAAGAGATGTGAGGAGGAAAAGAAGTAAAATCATCCCACTGTTATACTACTATGAGCAGTGCATTTTCATCTTCGCATGCCAAAAAAAATACTCTTAGGACCTTTAGGTAGCCTGAGCTCATCTCCCAGCAACCAAGTTCAAATTTATCAGCAAAGCCTATAGGCTGCCTGGTCACATTTCTGAGAAATGTGGAAGAATTGTGACTGGTCCTAGATGAGTGACAGATATCCTGCCTCAATGTCACAAGTGCAGGTTTGGACTTGCGAAAGCAGCGTTGAGTCCTACAGCTCTTGACTTATGCTCATGGAAACCCCACCCAGAGACGCCATCCCAATCCTGAATTCATTTCAATAAACTGTTGTCCCTTTAAGTCCTAGAAGTGCAAGGTCACTTCAAGCCAGTCCTTCATATATGCAGAAAACCGAAGTGCATCAGACGAAGTTTTAAAAGGGTGGTGGAGCTTTCTACCAGCCACGGCCAATCATTTGGACACGCGTATGTTCTTCAACCATATGTCTGCTCTGGTACCACCAGACCACTCAGCTGTTGGCAAGCAGATAAGCAGCTCGCAAACTCTTTGGCCCATGCAGTCAGCATTCATAATAATACTTTTCTTGCTATTATTTCTTTTACGTCTCATCCACTACTATTTGGTTCATCTACTTATTGCATCTTGCTTTTAGCAAAGTTTATAGGCTGAGGGCTGCTTTTGCTTCTCACGTGTACAATACACACAGAAAAACGAGGTCCTGTTTTGATAACAGCTACTGAGTGTAACAAATAATAGCAAAAATATAACTGCTGCTACTATTTGACATGACCTATTTCCAGATAGGAAATGGTCTATCATAGCGTAATTGAGAAGATAACCCATTATTAACTCCTGTCTCCAAAACTTCCAAGACTGATTATATGGTTCACCCTGAAACACTGCAATTTCACTAACATATTTGTTGGAGGCAATTATAATCTATACAGTATTTCATAGATCTTGGAATACAATAGCTTTAAATGGAGTAAATGGCTTGCATGCCCTGATCTCAAATGAAATGTGACACTATTATATCTTCAGAGGTTACCAACAAATCTCTTTCTGCTGGGTAAACAAAGAAAATCATGACGAGGAGAGAAAAAGAAAATATTTTGAAAACTTGTGAGTTCAGTTGCTCTCTGCCAACAGCTATGCAGACACTGGGGCTGACTTGTTGCCAGAGTCAGCACACTAGCTAAAAGTCTCACGTTCTGCAGGCAGCAGCTTAACGATAAAAAAGGAAAAATGTTTCCCTTCTTGCTGCCTTCAGCAGATGACCCCAGCCTACAAGGGAGCCAACCCAAGTGTTTGCAACAGCAATTTGTCAAGTTTTAGCTCATTAAAAACTTTGCCAGAGCTTTACTCCATGACCCGAACGACTGGCTGACTGAATGCCTCTTCCCGGACTGAGGAGGGTGAGCCAGAGAGGCGATACTCTCTGTTAGCCTCGTGTCTTAAAAGGGCAAAATGAGGGTTTTCCACCTCTCAGCCAGACAGAGCTACGATGGAGAACTGCTGTCCTGCTCACAGGCATCAGGGGCCACCTGGGGCAGGGCAGGAGGTGCTGTTCCACCAGCACCGCAAGCAGTTCATCCCTTGGACACAGGCAGCGAGGGCCCCAGTAGGCTGCATTCAGAGGACACTTAAGACAAAGCAATGGCTCGGGAATATTATTATTATATTATTATATTTTTGTCCTCTCTACCCTTGACATCTCTTCCCCCAACTTTAATGGGCCTTGCTGTGCGATAGTGTTGACCAGAGGGCTGGGAGAGCAGCAGTGCAGGCAGTCTCATGGTTTTGACATAGCAAAGAGCAGGTCTGCAAGCAAGGCCTATGTTCTGACCTCCCAGTCCAACCTCTAGCACCGGGCCAAGAGAAAAGAGCCTGACCAGCATGGCTGCCAGGAGAGAAGCTGGCCCTCAGGAAAGGATTTAAGGCTCTGGACCCCAAGCAGGTGGAGCAGTCAATGCAATCAGTTGCTACACACTTGTTGAGGTGATCAGGGTTTATAGAACCACAGAATCTCAGAATGGTTTGGGTCAAAAAGGACCTTTAAAGATCATCTAGTTCCAATGCCCCTGCCATGGGCAGGGACATCTTTCACTAGATCAGGTTGCTCAAGGCCCTGTCCAACATGACCTTGAACACTTGGTTGGAGAGCAGCCCTGCAGAAAGGGATCTGGGGGTGCTGGTCGACAGCAGGCTCAGTATGGGCCAGCAGTGTGCCCTGGCAGCCACAAGGGCAAACCGCATCCTGGGGTGCATCAAACACAGCATGACCAGCCCGTCAAAAGAGGTGATTATCCCGCTGTATTCAGCATCAGTGCAGCCTCACCTTGAGTACTGTGTGCAGTTCTGGGCCCCACAATTTAAGAAGGATGTGAAGGTCCTTGAATGCCTCCAGAGGAGGGCAACAAAGCTGGTGAAAGGGCTGGAAAGCATGTCCTGTTAGGAGCATCTAAAGACTTTGGGTTTGTCTAGCTGAGGGGCAACCTCATTGCTCTCTACAGCTTCCTGAGGAGGGGACATGGAGAGGGAGGTGCTGGTCTCTTCTCCCGGGTGTCCAGTGATAGGACGCGTGGGAATGGTTCAAAGCTGTGCCAGGGGAGGTTTAGACTGGATATTAGGAAGCATTTCTTTACCAAGAGAGTGGTCAAACACTGGAACAGGCTTCCTAGAGAGGTGGTCAATGCCCCAAGGCATTTGGACAATGCTCTTAATAATATGCTTTAATTTTTGTTCAACCCTGAACTGGTCAGGCAGTTGGACTAGATGATTGTTGTAGGTCCCTTCTAACTGAAATAATAATCTATTCTATTCTATTCTATTCTATCACTTCCGGTGATGGGGCATCCACAACTTCTCTGGGAAACCTGTGCTAGTGCCTCACCACCCTCATCATAAAACATTTCTTCCTTATGTCCAATCTAAATCTACTGTCTTTTAATTTAAAACTGTTGCCCCTTGTCCTGTCACTACAGGCCCTGGGAGAAGCCTCTCTCCGTCCTTCTTATGAGCCCCCTTTATGTATTGAAAGGCCACAATAAGGTCTCCCCGGAGCCTTCTCTTCTCCAGACTGAACAACCCCAACTCTCTCAGCCTTTCTTCATAGAAGAGATACTCCCTTCAGCCTTTCTTCATAGAAGAGATGCTCCAGCCCTCTGACCATTTTCGTGGCCCTCCTCTGGACCCGCTCCAACAGGTCCATGTCTTTCTTGTGCTGAGGGCTCCAGAGCTGGTCGCAGTACTGCAGGTTGGGTCTCACCAGAGTGGAGTAGAGGGGAAGAATCACCTCCCTTGACCTGCTGGCCACGCTTCTTTTGATGCAGCCCAGGGTATGGTTGGCCTTCTGGGCTGCAAGCACACATTGCAGCTCATGTCCAATTTTTTCTTCCACCAGTATCCCCAAGTCCTTCTCCGCAGGGCTGCTCTCAATCGATTCATCAACCAGTTTATACTGATACTGGTGATTTCCCCAACCCAGCATTCAATGATTATTACTGTGTGTAGCCCACTGCCACTCCTGACTGAAGATCTGTTGGCTTAGCCATTCATCCTGCCATCTTCTATCTGTGTTATGGGAAATAACATAGATTTAGAACAAAATAAAATAAAATAAAATAACCATGAGTGGGGAGTCTAAGGCACCCCTGCATCCTCAGCCCTTCCTCCTGACTAGCTGGAAGTGGCTCCCCAACAATATGTTTGCTCCTGGATCCCAGATGGAGGCCTGTAACTCCATAATACAGGATGTCTGGGGTGACCACCCGGGATCTGGCCTCCTCTCCTGAGGACAAAAAGCTTACAGGCATTTACATCTCTTTCCACTTCTGGTTGTTAATATCTTCCCAGTGAGACAGGATGAGCTTCTTCTTTCTCCATGAAGTATGATTTTGTAGCCTGCTTTCCAAATGTGTCGAGCAGAAGCCAAAGTCAGTCATTTGTCATGCCTCTTCCTGCCCGTCCGCAGAAAGGCGAGCTGTGTGTGCACCATGGGGCAGAACCTGCTAAGAGGAAGCATAGGGAGGATGTGATGCACCACAGAGAGGCCATGGAGTTTTTGGTGGTTAAGATACACACCTCTGTCATCAGTTCTTAGCAGAAAATGACAGTCAAAAGACCAAAGTACCTATGAGGTAATTTAGAGAAACTAAAAGGTCCTCAAAATAACAGAGGTTTTGTCTCTGTAATAAAATTGCACAGAGGAAATCCATTATCTTATTTATGGTTTGTTTTTCAGGGTCAGAGCGGACATGGTACTATATATTGTGAAATACAGGTTGTAATGTTGTAACAGGTTGGGTCACCACTGTGGATTTGTCAAACAGTCCTGTATAGTTTATTTTAACTGGGGTGTGCTCACCGAGTATAAGAAATCAGTTGGTACTTTAATGAAAGCCAGGCCAATGTCAGCTGACTTGCAGCGTTTTAATTCCGTAAGCCAGTCCAAAGGAGGCTTTGCAAAACTGTTCCAAGAAACAAGACCTCAAATTTAAGAGAACAGTGGCTAAAAATGTGAGGGCACTTAGTGTGTTTCATCTGGCCAGGTGAAGAGCTAACCCATTTTATTGAAAACATCTGCAAGGGATGGGTGGTATCTGCAGGGCTGTTAAAACAAGAGTCTCGCATCGTATCAACAGCTATCAACCAGATATTGCCATTCACAAGCAAAGTGGCATTTTGTAAGCACATCATGTCTGCACAACAGGAATAAACCCAAGAAACAAGTGTTTATAACACCACACAAACTATCCTCTGCTTTCTCACTTGCTTTCAGAAATGGAAATACCGACAGTGTGCCCTGCATCTCACCTAGCTTTAGATCAGTTCCATGTAGTAGTCAGCACTTGAGCTAGCCTTCTGCTACAGTCATCCACCCTATTCTTCTGACCTACTTTACACATCACTCAGATTAATATCTCCATAGAAGTGCTTCTTCATTGACCATAAAGGGAATCAGTGGTGGTGAAGGTGACCAAGATCTGCTAACATGAAATCTACACAGAGAGTTGAAGACTCAACTGTAAAAGTTTGATGGCATTAGTTCTTGGCTATCCAACTTGGGGAAGGTAAAACCAGAGAAAGTTCAGATGTGCGAATCCCCTGACTTTCCCAATGGCTTTTAATAGCAGCTTCTGAGGAGTCATTTGGACATGTCGTCCTAAATGAAGTGATCAGATCTTTTGAAACTGAGTGATTCCTTTCATAAATATATAGTTACATGACTCGGCCAGATCATACCACACATCGAAGGACATAGCACTGTACATACAATAGTACAGGCAAATTGGGAATAGAGCTGGCCACGTAGCAGTATGCTACAGTTGGGGTGAAAGAAGTCCACCAGGTTAGAACAGCCACCGCAAATTCATTAAGCCCTTGGCAACCCTTCAATGCTTGTCAACAAATAGCCCTTTTTTCCTGTTAAATTTTTGAGGTTTTAATCAGAAGGCCTTTTTTTTGTTGTTGTTGTTATTTGGCATTGCCTTGCTTTGAACATCTCTACTGAGAAAAACTCGACTGCAAGAACGTGCTCCAAACAAGCAAAAAGAAACAGTATCGAACTGAAATTTCATGTGCAGAGTCTTCATCACTATTTATGAGTGAAGGTAGTTTTAAAGAATGTCTTAGGGAAAATGTGGATATCTACATTTATTTCCATGTCCAGGGAGAGAGAAAAGTTCAAGATAGAAAACCTTCAATGGCTTAAAATTTTGGGGATAAACACTAGTGTAATCCAAATAAGCTCATGGGAGGCAAGGTTCAGGCTTGCGCTCTTATATCTCAGCAGCGATTCCTGGCCAAGCTATACTTCCAGTGGAGCTCCCCATTCACAGTACTCCATAGTGAACCCCAGTGACTTCCTTAGAGAAGCAATCACCACTTTATATCATCTGTGATCCAGGTAGAGTGGCCACCCATTGAGAAGAGACAGGGAGTGGGAGGTAGGAAAAGGTAAGGAACTCAAGCTACAGCTCCTTCACAGGACAGCAATAATTCAAGCGGATGCAGATGAGCTGCCACTAAAATAGCATTGATTTGCGACCACCTAGCTCACTCCAAAAAAAACCCCAACCTGGTTTCATTTTCTCATTTGCCTTGCATGCATTGACTTAGTTGATTTATTTGTTTGGGCAAAAGTCACCGTTTCCCAGCTTGAGACATCTTAGTGGCTGACTCAAGCCTGGTCTGTCAGCCTCCAGAGGAAAGGGCAGTCAAACAGCACCTGTGGGACATGGACAAACGCATTAAAAGGAAATTTTCATAGTCAATGCTGCGATTAAAGGTAAGCCCAGCCGTTCTGCAAATAACTCACGTCAACATGACCCCTAAGGCTCTGGTATGTTGTCAGTGAAAATGGTGGAAAATAGTCCTTCTGGCGTGCTATTGAGAAATTATGTAATAGGGCTAAACTCAGATGGCTCTGATACAAACCCACGCAGGCCACATGCAGTGGCTGAGGGGGGCAAACTCATGGTGATGGCAAACCGTGCTGGTAGACGGGAAGCACACTGGTGAAGAGACTTGCCAAACTTGTGATACCCACCAGAGATGGGAAAAATGCCAGGGCAGTGCAATGTCGCAACCTGGGAGAAGGCAGAGAAAACACAGGGGGGAAGTTTCCTCTCCATCTTGATCCTCCAGTCCAAAAGTTGAGGAAGGAGTGATCCCAAGAAAGTGCATATTTTCAAGAAAAGCATCCATCTCTCATCTTGGCTGTAAAAGCCGTGCAGAAACGCTACCTTGTTGTCAGATAGGCCTTCCCATCTCCCTGGGCAAACATCCAAGCCTCTTATTGGTAACCAGCAAGCCAGAATGAGTGTGTGACAAAAATAATGCAAGAGAGGGGAGCAGCAAGGTATGGATAGACTCAACCTACCTCTGTTGTGGAATAACAAGGAAGGAGATTTGTAGGATGACACCAGTGGGGAACGATCAGTGATGTTCCTCAAGGTTGCGTGTTTCTTTGACCACTGGATTTGTCTTCTGAATGCAGTACCGCTGAACAATAACAGTAACTATACAGCTGCTTCTTAAAACACACACAGCAGGCACTTCCCATTTTACTCATGAGAAAACTGAGGCAGAGTGAACTTAGCAACTCCCTTACATTTGCCTGGTAGAAGTGTCAAAGCTGGGTCTACATGTGCGGTCTGCATTAAAAGGGGACAGAGAGATTGTAGAGGCACAGGTGCTCAAAAATTAAATCAAACAGTCCAAAAAACAACCCATGTTGTGTCCAAACACAGATTTAAGAAATTATGGGCCCAGTGGCAGGATCTGAAGAAAGTGCCACACTGAGCATCGGCCCAGAGGGCTCCGACATCGCTCTCTGACAACTTGGAAACAACAAAAAAACCTCCTGAAGTATTGCCAGTATTTGTGGTTTAATGGTTGGGCCTAAGCATATTTGGTGTGTTTTCTTAAAGCCCCAGTTCCTAGAATCAGGTTATTACCTGAGAATTTCACCTACTTTCATTTGAAAGCCCTTCTAATCGCAGGGGGAGCAAAACCATGAGGGAACGGAGGAAGGGGAAAGCATGTGAGTATAAAGGAAGAAAATAAAAGTAGCCCAGAAGGAATTCTTTTGGAAGGTTTATGATTTTTAAGCAAATGTCTTGATTTGCTGGAGGCTGACTCAGGTTTTGAGCACATGGGGCTATTGCTTGTCACTAAAAATTTGACTGGTTCTTCCAGTCCTGAGGATTTTGCGGCTTCCAGCCCTCTGCCAGGCCTCCAAAGATGAAGATGTGCACCTGAGAAACATGTTCTTCCATATTAGCCAACTTTTCTTTAAAATTGATATCCACGGATAATCTAAAAGATGAATTTAATTGATACCAGTTTGGACGCTCTTTACCCAGAACGATTCCTTCACTGACCCGTGGTCTCTTCTTGCACATCAGCACGAATTGCTACGAACATACCTCATGCACTGAACGAACTGGCACATCGAGGATGGAGAATTTGCAGATTTCCTGCCCCGAGGGACCACGCACCGCTACTGCCTTGGGGTGGCGGGTACATGGCATTTGCCGAATTTCCGCCCTCCCCCGCTGCTTGTTTTCAATCTGAGTAAGTCTGACCGATACAGTGACTAGGCTGGTTTCAAGCAAAGGCAAAGTGGGGTGGAGTGGGCGGCTAGGGTAGGAATTGAGACACCTAGAAATCGAGTGTGAGATGGCCGGTGTTCACGCGTGCCAAAGAAACCTTGTGCATCCCACCTTCTGGATGCAGCATTGCGTTCTCCTGCTTTTTTGGCACAGAGGATCCCATCCTGGCACGGGCAGGATGTGTCGCAACATGAGAAGAGTGACAGTGTGTTTAACGGTTACCTAAGCAATCTGTTTTCCATCCATCTGGTTTATGATAGCTGCCTCCAGGTGCATTGAAAAGTGCTGACTGAAGATACAGAACTATAAATCCCCAGTTTGCCATCCAAAGCCTCAAAGAAAATAATAACCTAGCACTCTGTCCTGCAGACTTTGTCACTTTATGCTCCAAATGGACATCGATGTCTCAAATGGGCTATCCGTCTTGAGAACTATGTTTTATTGGCAGCTCCCTCTGATACACAAGGGCTAAGAGTGCATGTCTGGCCTTAAAAATACCTACTTGAAAGTTTTCTGAGAAAAGTTAAAACATCTGCCTTGCTGGTAGCTTGGTTTCTTGCTCTGCTAATAGTGATTTTGCATTTGCTGTGTTACTGAAAGCCTATATTTATTAGTCAAAAGGTGCTATTTCTCTTTGGAAAGTTCTCTTCCCTCTCCAGCAACCGACAGCCTTCCGCCTTCACGGGAGGAGACTACAACCCAGCTCCATGAGAGCACCGGGCCAGGACTAAATGCTGCATGTTTAGTTCAAACCAGTCTGTAAGCATGTTCAGCCACAGCAAATCGGGTTCTTTTCAATTATGTTTGCTAGATGAATTTTCAAGCTGCTGATGGGAGCGGCCACAGGGCCACGAGAACCAACGCCAGTGTAAGAGAGGCTGCAGGGAGGCCAGGGTGGTCTGGCAGGGAGGGCGGCGGTGTGCCAGGAGCAAACACTGACCATGAAACCCCAGCTTTACACCTTGCCCAGGTTAAACCAGCACACACCTTCTGCATGCACCAGCTGTGTGAGTCCTTGAGGCTCTCAGATCTCTTCACAGGCTACCAGAGCCAACAATGCTGCAGGCTTTGCCAAGGCTTGTGTACATATTTGCTCCCTACAGAAGACCAAGACAAGACAAAACAAAGGCCTCCCCGTCCATTTGCTTCTCTCAGGGTTCCCACACCACATTGCAATCATCTCTAGTGTCCTCACGGCCTGCTGGGGTGCATGAGGTCCTGATAAAGTAGCTCATTGCCTTTCCTCTGAGTAATTGTCTTTTCTTCCTTCTGCATCTGTTGCCTTTGATGCCAGCTGCCCCCATAGCCGCATGCAATCAATCCTTTTTTGGGCTGAGAACATCTTTCTCTCTTTTTCTCCCTTTCCTGTGCCTCAGCCAGCCTTTCGCTCCAGCTGCTGCCTGGGAACGGCTCTCATGTGCTCTGGACAGGGGGTACCTCAATCCCCTCCTCCCACCCCACTTCTTGTCCTGGCAGTCTCCACCTTTTTCTGTGACTCACATCAGTTCAGCCATCAGGCCATGTCCAGTGTGCTCATGGCGTCTATAGGTCAGTGCATGGCCTTTTCTGCATCTCATGAGAGTGCTTTTTAATTCTCTACTGTGGGACTGAGCACTGGGGAAGATCCCAGTTTTTAAAAAAAATCATTCCTATGCCTTATTCATTTTGCCTGTGTCAGAGTTCACTTCTTTCATCTTTGCAGATGGGTAAATGTGCATTTGCTTTTCAGTCTGGCGCTGTAGGCTCATCCTTTCTCACAGTATTTATCAGCAAGCGAATGGGATGGCTGCCTACGATCAGGAACCACCAATGTTAGCGGCAGGAAAGAGCGAGGGTGAGGGTTTTCAATGACGAACCAAGTTTAACTGTTGTTACTGAAACACAATGATAAAAGTGAGGCATATAAACATGTAATTCCTCCAGAAGCACATGGATAATCTGCAGGTCAGAACTATGTCACTTCTTCTCTGAACACCATCCTTCGAATAGAGTTGTCTAAAATGTTCCTGAATAATTTTTTTCTTACAGGCAAGTGTATTTCCAGCATAGTAGCCGATTAAAATACTCTCTAAAATGTTCTGAGGAAGGGAAAGCCAAATGGGATTTTCCTTCAAAATCCAAATGTTGTGTAAGGGCCATGATAGGAAACATTTGCTGCCCATGATACTAAAGAAATCTTTCCTCCTGACCGTTTCTCTGCATTACTGTATCCCCAGGTACCTCTCTGCTAGTTTTGTCAGTCCAAAGACGAGGCATGGCACAATTCATCTCTGCACAGATTAACTCTTCCATCCCACAACAGCACCGCTTCTTCCATACTGTCTGTTAGGAACAGTCCCTTGGCCATACCATCCTCCAGTGCCTGGACAGTATGTGCTAACTGGTAGTTAACTAGCTAACTGCCTTGCTAGTAGGCAGAGCCCAGGTGATATTTTTAAGCTTTTTCTTTTTATTTCTAAATTGCCAATAGCTAGTGATGAAAACAAAGCTCAAGAACTAGTATAAAGCTCCACACAAAAGAGGTGGGTCTTTCCCTGTGGGGTTTGTGGTTTTTTTTATTTCAGTAACTAACTGCATGTGGGAATCACAGGCAATATACTTTTTAATATCATTACTATTACGTTCAGTAAAGGTGTAAAACTCAAAGAGAAAATTTTTCGGTTCGCAAGCATGCACTGAGGAAGGAGGGCAAATGCATCGAGGCTCAGCTAAGTGCACCAACTCAGTCATGGGCTGTCAAGTCAAAGGTTGAAGCAGAGGTTGAAGCAAGGTCTTCCACTCTTGCTCAGGGCGGCTGGAGCGCATCAGAGCTTCCTGATAGCCTACAGTGTACTCAGGTGCAGAAAGGCTCCAGCTATCCATGCCAGCGCAGTGCAAGATAAGACAGGGCAATGTATGCTGTGACATTTGCTCATAGGAGGGAGAGACTGGGACATGGATCCTAGGGATCAGACAGCGCACCTATCGTCATTTTACTTTAGTGATACGATACACATTTATGAATCTTCCCTTGGATGCCCCAAGTGAAAAAAATACTATATATATTTAAAGGCTTCAATATGATTTTCAGCTGCTGCTGTGTGTGCTATATAGGATGCCAGTGCAAGGCCTAGAGCTGAGTTGCAGACTATAGTAAGAACACTAGTATTTGGCTACTGTAATTATTTAACTGCAGCAGTTAAAATCTGCAGTATTTTCTGGACCCCATAATACGCTGGGTGACTTTCTATAAAATGAATCCTGAAAGAAGCTGAATATCGTTAAAACTTAAGAAACGAATGGAAAAGCAAGATAATAAGAAATAAGGGAAAACAGTTTTGAAATGCTGTAGCCCAAGTCTGTCTCCCACATCCACAATCACTAGAGCAGCTCCATTGCAGGGATAGGAGAGAAGAATGTCCCCTTCAGCTGCCTTCAGAGCAAGCGAAAGCACTGGCCAGCTTGACATGTTAACTGTGTTGAAAAGCAAGACATTGTGCTTCCTTTGAGGGGGAAAAGAAAGAAAAATACCAGCCGCAGTTCTGCAGTTCTGTTTTAATTCCTGTTACCTGGTTGAGATCAATGTACCTACCTCTTCCTGTATATACAAAATCTAAAAATACCTCATACGAATGCAAGTATGGGAATGCATCCGCACCAAGACTTCCATGGCCCGCGGCTTCCATTT
The DNA here is from genome assembly GCF_000690835.1 of Fulmarus glacialis. Classification (NCBI taxonomy): domain Eukaryota; kingdom Metazoa; phylum Chordata; class Aves; order Procellariiformes; family Procellariidae; genus Fulmarus; species Fulmarus glacialis. The sequence goes on from NW_009231484.1 coordinate 39,437, forward strand.
AAGAAGCTGAGTAACCTCTTCATCATCATCCCATTTAGTGAGTTTAAAAACCATGCTATATTTAGCCCTGGAATTAGCAGATGCCTGGTTACATCAGAGATTTAATTTGTTGGAGTCAAAATGCGCTAATAAATAACAGACATTCATTCCCCATGGCTCAAGGTAACAGGGTTGGTTTGTATTTACAAAGCATCCTTATAAAGCTTAAACAGCTTGCCTGAGCAGAGAGGAGATGAGCTGCCGGCGGCTGCCTGTCCTCCTGACAGAGTGCCAGGACCGACTGTGCATCGCGGGGCGGAAAACGTAACAGGAGACACAGGGAGGATGTCATGTACCGCAGACAGGGCACAGGGTTTTTAGTGGTTAAGATGACAACAAATGCGCACCTCTGTCATCAATCCCTAGTAGAAAGCCATATCCATGGAGAAATTTAGAGAAACCAAAAAGGTCCTTAAAAACAACTGAGGTTTTGTTTTTTGAATAATGATAATGTACTGAGGAAAGCCATTATCCTATTTATGGTTTGTTGTTCAGACTCCTAGCCAACAGCGCACCATACTCTGAATATATACATTCTAATGATATGACGGGGCAGGACACAGATGTTACGGGTTTGTCACACAGTCCTGCATGGTCTGGCTTAACCAGCATGTAATCACCAAGCATAAGAAGCCTTTGCAACTTTTAACGACTGCCAGGCCAGCGTCTACTAATTGCTGTAACATGATTGCACATGACAACAGGAGAGGGGGAGGAATAAGAAGGAAGAGATGGAGGAAAGGGTTCGGGGGACCAGTCCAAAGAACAGAAAAACTGAATTCAAAACAATTCAAGTTGAAACGCCTTAGCAATTTTGTTCTGTTATGTTAAAGCAGAACTGTGATTAATTTGATTGACTAAAGGATGAAAGAAGAGTCTGATCTCCAATACTGTCAAAGACCATCCGCTGCTCTTTTCTAGGGATGGCCAGTCAATAGGAAACCTTAAAGATTAGGATTATCTATCACTTTGCCTCTTCCCGACAGAGCCATTGAGGTGCAGATGGGTTTCTGAACCACTGTTCTCATCCTCCTTTGCTTGTGTGCTTTTGTAGCCAAAGTTTTCCAAGATTTTAAAAATTTGGGCATTTTAAATATAGGTGCCTTGCCTCTCATGCCCACCTAACATGTGACATCCTGAGAAATGCTTTTAAAGGTAATAACTATTTGCAGTTCCCCTTGACTTTGATTGCAGATTCCTTTAAATTCTTGGTCTCTAGTGAGTCCTCCAAATATTGGAGGCACTGAAAATTAGAGACCACTGTTGTCAGTTGAGTTTTTCATGAATAGTCCAGGACTACACAACATGACAAATAAGACAAATACTTAGAAGAGTTTGATTAGAAGACAAAAGGTAAATTGTTAATATAGCACAAGTAGGAATTTGCTTGTATTTGGGGCTGGATTTCCAAAGAGCATTGAGTTTTGCAACATTTCAATGTTAGATTCCCACCTCTTCCGTACAATTTTGTGTCTTAAGAGGTAAATGAAGGTGCCTGAACTGGGATCTGAGGTCCAGATGGGCCTTTGTCCTCACTGCACAAATCTAAGCCCCCTTTATAGCAGGTTTGCCCTGGAGACAGCCTCTGAGGCATGTCCGCTGGAGAGCAAGCAAACTCTTCAGCACCGTGGTTGATTGGGGCTCAGTGCTCAAGCTCACTTCCCAGCTCTTTTTTATTTGGCAGTGTAGACATACCCTTACAATCCTTCCACTGTCTGTGGAAATGGACAAATACATCCAGAAGCCAACTCAAACTTTGGGAAAGTTGCCTTGTCTTCTTTTGGAGATGCCTCTGTCCCTCCATTGGCTATAGTGGAAGCCGAGGCAATGTGATGACTAAATCTCTTGTAAATCTAGTCATTTACGAAAGAAAGGAACAAACAGATTCCTATAAGATTTTAAAATTCTTTTTTTTTTTTCACAAATATTTGAAGAGCCATCACATATTTATGAAGATGTTAAAAAGTCAATAACATTTCAAGCACTTCAGAACATACTAGCTTATCTGAAATTTCAACCGGAAATACGTTATTTGTTTTCGTTATTATCTGGCTCTAAGTGTTTCTAATCAGAAAAAGAAACATTTTGTATGACTTTGATGACCAAACACATATTGTGAGTAGGCAAAATGAACAGTTTTTCAACAATCTATAAGCAGAAATGTCTTTATGCAAACAGCTTCAATAGTACTTATGAACACAGCTGACCAAAAAGAGGAATTTCTGTCCAGTGAGAAAACCGGATATGTCCAAATTTCTTCACACTTCTAAACAGGGAAAGAAGCATGAAGATGGTATTTTAGGGAAATTACAGCTCAGGCAACCATCTAGGCTATCAGGTCAGATTGTACCTCCATGTTGTGTGACAGCCACAGATATCTGTGATACCTTCTCATAGAGAAGACATTGTAGGATGTCATGAGCCTTGAATGTCATGAGCAACTGGAAAGCTCTGCCCTTTGAAAACAATGGGGCTCTAGGACTCAAAAGAGAATCCCTTTAGCGTTTCAGAGGACATGGATTAACATTAATACTAAATTAATCTTTTTTTTTTTTTTCACTGGGGTTCTATCAAGCAACTTACCAAGCATCCTAGGTCCTCCCAACTTGAGGCAACAAATGTTAAGTGTTGATGGAAACATTTCAGAAAAAAAAATTAAACCATTTTCCTGTGGTAAATTTTAATTTTTATGAGAACCACATTTTCCATTTTTAAGATAGAATTTCCAAGCAACCCTTAACTATGGCTAACAAACATATCCATAATCATCAGGAATCGTTGGTTAGCAAACGGAAAGAAATCTCAGGTTCAAAACAAACAATGTGGGTTTGCAACCTTTTGCGGTTTCATCATAGGTATCACGATAACTAGCCTTTTTTCCCCCCTAACACCCAACAGCATGAATTCATTCACTGTCTCAAAATCTTACACAGAAAACAAAAATGTGAGCCCTGAATGCTCAACCACCAGCAAGCAAATAAAAACAACACAAAATACATTCTTTGTACATCTCTCAGTTTTGACTGGTTGGGGTCCTGACTCATGAGTGTCGAAAGTCTGGGGTTGCCAAAACTGCCTTTGTTTGTCACTAATAATCACTCATCCCGAGGAACATGTGGTTTACTGTCTCATGCCAGGCCTCCGATGCTAGGGGCTGAGGTTCCTTGGTGAGACAGCCTCTCCCAGCTCCAAGACATGTTCTTCCGCATTATCGGAATACTTTATTTTTTTTAAGCATTAAATGTAAAATAAATAGGTCTTTCTCTTGATAGACACTATGATTTTTATTTTTTTTTAAGATTAACTTTGTTAGCCACAGAAGTTTTGCAATATTTCAAGACCACCGATAACTGAGCAGGATGGAAAAGAACACAAGTACATCCAGTCCGCTGTTTGTTTGGTTTTACTTACTTTCTCTGCTATGGCTAGAGACTTCTGGAATTGTCCTCTTGGTGGAAATAAAGTTAAGCAGTTGGGCTTCTCTATCAAAATATTTAGTTGAGTTGTAAGGGTTGGGGAAAAAGTAATGCAGGATGAGCTGACCGTTGTATTGATCCATCTGGTAACCAAAGGTACATTCTTCAGAAGTGCCCCGATAAGCTGCATTTTCTAACGTGATTTCATTCTCTACCCTCTCTCTGCTAGAACAGTCTCAAGACTAGTCACTTGGTTTTCTATATTGCCTCTTGCAGGCAGATTCAGGCTGTCTATAAATACCGCCTGCCCCAGAGAAGGCAACACTGAGTCCTTCTATGGCAGCCATTCTAGGAAAAAGTTCCCACAAGAAAAGACTCCAGTCCATTTTCTGCTTGACAGTATCTCTGCACTAACAAGCAAGTCCACTTCAAGCACTGACCACAATCAATGTCCATTCCCTCCTTCCAGTTTCTTCCAGGAATATGATCATCTCAGAGCTGGCCCCAAAAATAGTCCTACAAGCAGGTCATATAGACAGAAATTTAGTGCAAGTATCTTATGGGACTGAGCAGTTGAGCCATAGGGCCAGATGCCCAGAGCGGGATTCATCTCTACTAACATCAAACAACTACTAGATAATCATTCTGATATAAGAAAGAAAATTTTTACAGGGAGTGTAGTCATTCACTGGAACAACCTCCACAGGGACACGGTAGAGTTCCCACCACAGGAGGTTTTCAAGATGCGACTGGACAGGGTGCTAGATAACCTCATTAAGGCTCCCTTTCCCATGAAAGGTCGGACCAGATGATCTTCCAAGTCCATTCCAACCTGGGCTATTCTATGATTCTATGACACTTATCAACACATTAGCTAGTAATCCAGACTCCTTTATGGTTAAAAGAAATAGAGCACGATTCATTTGACCTGTTTTCAGATGTCTACATGAAAATGAGATGAATCATGCCCTAGAAGGAGACTTTTCTGTTTGTTTTTGTTTTCACTGACTACTACAGGGAACTTATAGCAACTGATTCCAACATATGCTGCAGTCCTCCAACAAGGCGAATCACCCTTTATGTGCCTGCATTTCTCACAAACAACATTTAAGCTCTGATAGGGCTTTGCTTTTGAAGTAGGAGTCTTTTATTACGTTGCAGATTTTATGGTCAGGGTCTCAGCTATACCCCAAATCTCTGCTGCAATTCCAAACTGGAGAGGGATGGGCTCCAAAACCCTACTAAATTCACTAGGGAGGCCAGATCCAGTCTGCTCAAGCAACGCCTGAAGGACCTGGACTCATAGAGATCCTTTCAGAAGACAACTGAGATGCCCCTCGCTTTTCACATACTTGCTTCTTGGTAGGAACATTGTTCCCAGAAAGGATATGCCTACTACTAGGCCTGTCTCATCTGAGGGGGGTTTAAACCGTCAAAGTCTTGCACTCCAAGAGGTGGTCTTCACTGCTAGACTCTATAGCAAAATTAGACTTTAGAGTTTTAACCAAGCCTCATCTACTTGCTGCAAAATATCCTGGATATTTATATGGATATCATGGAATGAGCAATAGAAATAAGAAGGGCAATCTTACTGTAACCCTGGCATCTTCCCTAAAGACAGGGAATGTCTTGGCCTCTCCTCTAGGCCTGCTTATGCAATTTTACGCTTTCCATTTAAGCTGCTTTGGAGAAAATGCATAAACAGTTGTAATAGGGCTGCCAAAAGGCAGTCTCTAGCCCACTTCTGAAAATAAGACTTCAGTGTTTTGGAAAATGTCTTTCCCTGTCCCTCTTAGCAAAAAGATCTTGGCCTGACTATTCATCTGCCCAGAGCTTCACTGTTGTCAGCCATACTAAAATGAATGAAAAGAAGATATTGTAAGAAAATAAAAATATCCGGCAACAGAACAGCTGTTTCAGCCTGTCAGCTCTTCAGAAGTTCACTGCAGAAGTTTTCAGTGGGGATGCCTGTCTGAACTGGACTCGTGGCAGATCCTCAGCCTGTCTATCAATGGTCTCAAGCTGCCTTCATACCTGAGGACAAATGAACCGACAGAGGCAGTCAGCGGTGTGCCTGCGGCTGGGATATGTCTGTTTTCATCTAATGGGCTGATAATGCCATCTTCAGCATGAAGCAGTGTGTGCTACTATATTGTCAAATACTGATATTTATACACAGGCTAAGGACATTGTCCTACATGTTTCTGGAAAGTAAAAGTGAAGTGCTGTAAATTTAGCCTCTAGCAGAAGAAACAGATCCTGTCTACATAAACAGACGGCTTTTAAATTCTGCTAGTAAATTTTCAGTCTTATAAAATAAACCTGATGACATCTTTGTATGTTTATTTCTGACTCTGAGCCTCAAAAAAGCTCATAAGCGAGTAAGGAGTCCTAGCTATTTATTTTCCTCTGGATTCTTACCCATTAGTGTACCAAAGTGGCCATTTTCCAAATGGCATTCATTTTGACAAATGCATTTTACTGACCCCTTTTACAGAGGCCAGACATTAGAGGATATGTAGAAATTTCTGTAGAAAATTACCCCATTGTTAAGTAGTAAGGACACTTGATGTCTCCATCTCAGCCATCCATAAGTAATCTTGATTTGTCAGATGCACAAGATAAGAATCGCCACCGGAATAACAAGCCTTGTCAGCTTCATTCTGATATGTTCTTAGCAACAGTCAATAACAAAGGTGTCATCTTCCCGTAGGATTCTTGTACTTCCAAAAATCTTCCTTTATTTACATAATGCCATCAATCTTAAAAGATTTTCCAATAACTAAGAGTGATCTCACAGTTTAAATAATTGCTAACTGGAAATCAGTACCAAAGTTTTCAGCATCCTATTTTGGCTTTGAAATACGTAGACTGCGACCATCTGTGATGTCTACACAAACACATCCTCCAAGTAACCCAAAAGCTCTGCGAAACTGTGAACTTGAGAACTGTTTCTTCTCTATCTAAAAAATCCTGCCAAAAGCTGGAACTGATGACACTGCACACATTCTCTAAAGAACGAAAAACTGTGGACTGCCAGGCTTCCAGCTGTAGAGTCCATACCCTAGAGTTAGGTATGCAGAACTGTGTTTATACCATGCACACATCTTAAGCTGGGCTTAAATCTGGGTATTTGCACATTCATAGCAATTCAGGCATTCAACTAAACATGAGCTTTCAACTAAACATGAGCTTATGCTTATAGCCAATTTGAGGAACAAGCAGACAGGCATAAGGGAGACGATGCCAAACTTGATGACATAAATAAGCGTGTTAACCTTTAAAAATCCATTACTGCTATTGGGTTTTACTAGGCCTGTAGTTTTAACTTAAAACTTCTATCTGGACTTTTATTTCTAGTTCTGCAAACTGTGACATTTTCTTCTTTAGTTGTACACTGGCTGGAGGTGTGCATGTACAAGTTAAAAGATCCATACCTTTCTCCAAAGATTCATTATCAAGCACTCTCCTTACAGCAAAGGTGTCTGGTTTCGCTTTTGCGTTACAAGTCTGACATGTTATATGGCCTATTTTTTGCTGTCACTTAGATTTCCCCAGCTCCAACACCTCTTTGTTGTTCCAGTAATCTCCGCCTTTTTGCTGACCCATATCCCCACAATTCGGCAATCGAGCCATATTGGGTGCACCACTGGTGCTTGTGGGTAACCTCATCCATCTCTTGGCCAACTGCTCTTCTCACTCTCTTGCAACACTAATCAAATGGGAAAATCCCCTTTGCAGAAACCCACCTCTGTCATCTTCACAGCTGGGTAAATGTACATTTTCTTTTAAATCTGGCATTGAAATCACAACCTTAATCATAACATTTGTAATAATTTCCTATAATCTGGAATTGCCGCTCTTACTGTGGTGAAGAGAAAGGTGACAGGGTTTTAAAGCAAAGGAAGGATTTTAAAAGTAAACTCAGTGGTGAGCCAGGTTTTACTGTCATTTCTAGAAAAAAGTGATTAAAAGGAGGTGCAGAAGGATGTAAAGAACTAAAAATGGGTCAATATTTAGAGGATATATGGTCCCTGAGTATTGCTCATGGGATGTTGCTGATGCTGAGTCCCTCTGATAGTGTTTTGGTACAAAATATTTTCTCCAAGGTCAAGTGGAACGTTTCTAATACAGAGTGGGAGGCAGGTGGAAGACGTGGAAGATCACTTAAGGCTACTGAAAATAAAGATGCATCTATCTCACAGATACGGTTCATGTGTAAGGATTTGATAAGAAAGGTTTGCTTCTTAAGATGTCAAAAAGTACAACTTTACCTTAGACTTCCAGGGTTGCATGTTCACCCTTAATGTAAGAAATACGTATATTTGAAACTTCCTACCTACTAAGAGATTATAACTCCAAAGAAAAAAATCTGAGTATAGACAATCTTTCTATAGCATTTTAAAGTCTTAATTTTGTGTCATACTTCTCCTTAAAAGGCTGTTGGAATTGTCAGTGATTAGTGCAAAGATTAAAACTGAGCAGAAGAACTGGTACAAAACCATGTGCAAGCTAGAGAGGTACAGAAAAATGGAGTAATATAAAACAACAATATAAGCTGGACCAGATGTACTCACTCATCACTAGACATGTTACATGATTAATCACTTGTCCTCATTGTAACAACGAAGCCAGGAAATCCACAAAACCTCAGTATGTATGTAATAGTGCATTTCTAGCTAACAAATTATAGCTATCAAGCTACAGAAAGAAGCGTGCACTACACTTACTATAATTTAACATACTGGCCTTCCCTGAAAACCTAGCAAAGTTTGCTAACGTGCAAGCCCGTAGCATCAAAACTATATATTTCAATGAGGGTAAAAATTCAAGCGTTTAGCATTTACATGAGATTCAGCCAGAAAGACCAAGAAGCTCAGTGCAACTAGTATAAAGTAGTTTATCGTGAAGGTGCTTGTGATGGTTCAGCTAGGCCAACACATCCATCACTAACCATAAAAACAGAGCAAACATTATAAACAGGTTGTGGTGGCGTTACCTGGAGCCAAAGCACAAGGCTGGCTGCATTTCATGTCAAACCACTGACCAGCCCTACTGCCGTTTGGAAAGTATGGCTGACATCCGATTGCGGGCCGCCCCATGAGGTTCACCAAACCACCAGCAGAAGAGTGGTTATGCTGCTTTCTTCAAAACATTTTTGTGGCTTTCTTGAGAACACAGTATTCGTCAGGTGAGTAGCACAGCCAGGATGGTTTTATCTCCTTGTTGCCATTGTCTGTGCTTCAGTACCGTTCCAAAGGCCCCCCTTCTGCTCAGCCGTATATACAGTGTATGAAGAACCATTCTCTGGAGGGGCTGCAGGCATCAGAACAAATTTTAAGGAGCATTTTCAGTCCGAACTCCCATATGCCAAGCAGGAAATAGCACCCAGTTATTTATATAACTCTACTTACAGTATTTTTTATTTCTTTCAAACATAACTTAAATAACACACTTAAATTTTAAGCTGCGATTTTGTGGCAATCCATAACCAATACTTTCTCAATGGGAGAGGAATGCAATCCTGAAATGGTTACCTTCATGTCTTCTCAAGAGGTGGTTAATTAGCTGTTGAATGAGCTATATGCACCTCAATTAATCCATGACCAGCTCCTAACATGCCTGTTAACATCCATCTGTCACACATCATCCTCTGCTCCTGATCTGTTTCCTTGGAGCCTCATCAATCAAATTCAGCTTAGCTGGAGATGATTCCTTCACATGGAGAAGAGAGGGAGACCATTCCCACCAGCTCCCTGCACAAAGGGCAGTAAGTGTCCATCAGCTTTACAAAATGAGAAACAAATAAGCATATGACAGGAGACTTACCCAAAAGACCTTCCAGGAGCCCCATGTCAGAGCTGTGTAGGGGATTCCCTTATTCCAGCCAAGTGGAGTGTAATAGACATCATGCACCTTATCGCAGTCTTTACTGCTCTGGCTTTTATGCCAATGTAATGCCCTTAGGAAAATGATACAAAGAGGGATAACATCACACGGAATTTCAGATTCCTTGCATTTCTCATGTTATCTTTGGGAACTCCTAGACTTTCTGGCCACATAGCCATGGGTTTGGTACCACCTTGAAGGTGAGAACAGGGAGAGAGACATTTCATTCTTACGACTAACCACAGAAAGGTTTCCAAAACAGAGTCAGATACTTGCCTTACAACGTGATCAGCTTCCAAATTATGAGGGCTTTTCTACTAGCAACCAATTTGGGACAGTCTCTGAATGATTTCTGGATTTGCCTGAAAAGGCACACAATTTTCAAGCTTTATTAAAGGAAAGAATCTGAAATTGTAAAATACTCATTTGATTATATTTGGGAGCATAAGAAAAATTCTAACTATTGTGGTATTTGGCAAATACAAGGAGTGTTCCTCATTTTGGAAAGTCCAAAACTCTTCAGAAGAGCCTGGGATCATTGTTCCACTTCACAGAGGTGGACATACAAGGGCCCTTGAAGGACACAGTTTGCCTCAGGTCAAAACAAGGCGTCAGCAGAGGTAGGTACCGAACCCACATTCACAGGCAAACTGAAAATAAAGCCCTACAAGGCTCACGTATCTTGTCTCTCTCCCCTCTGGCACAGTAAGCTAGACTGATTTTTATCAGCCATGTGACTAAGCCTTGTTTGGTGACAGTTCACTGTGCACATTTCAACAGAAAGGGAGAGGCTGAGCAGCGGAGGGCTGGCTGTTTGCCTTCTCCTGCTGCTACGCTGCTGTCCAGACTGACTCTTCCCAAAGGAGATTTCACTTTCTTTGAGGGTATCAGACCATCTTCAAGGTTGGAGAAGTGCCTGGAATATAGGACCTGAGGTTGGGAGACCCTTTAGGAGCAGCAGAGAGCTTCATCGAAGCCAAGTCAGAGAAGCAAAAGGCAGAGAAATTCCAGGTCCCAGAGTACCATGTGGGGTCAGTGCAATCTACAACCCCTGCTGAAAGCGGGGTTGGACTGGGAAGATGGACTGGAGAAAAAGTCCCACCCAGCAAGGACATCACAACCAAGAAAGAAAATCTTTGCAACTTTTACTCTTCTCAACAAAAAATCTTTTTACAAATATATTAACAACAAAAAGAGAGCAAAGGAGAATCTCCATCCTTTATTGGATGCAGGGGGGAACATTGCCACCGACGACAAGGATAAGGCTGAGGTACTTAATGCCTTCTTTGCCTCAGTCTTCAATAGTCAGAGCAGTTATCCTCAGGCCACTCAGCCCCCTGAGCTGGAAGACAGGGATGGAGAGCAGGATAAACCTCCCATAATCCAAGAGGAAGCAGTTAACGACCTGCTACGCCACCTGGACGCTCACAAGTCCATGGGACCGGATGGGGAC
>NW_009231485.1:0-1058 GCF_000690835.1 Fulmarus glacialis
GTGAGTAGTAGGGGTGGTTTAGTGTTGCACGTGGCAGCCGGTGCGTGCTTCTTTCCCAGCAGCATCCGTGGTACCTCTGCTTTATTCTATGCATAACCAAAAAGGCGTTGAGTCATAATTCTCACTGCCATCCTGGGGTAGAAATTAGTGAAGTCCTTAACAAAACTGCCACTCGGCGTGAAATACCAAAACGCATTTTCTCACCTTTTATTCAGACCTCTTTAAAGCTTTTGCACGGCAGTGACAGGGCAAAGGCATCCATTGGTCTTCCTAGGAAGAAAGGATTGGAAGTACTTTTTAAAAAACACGTGGAAAAGCAGATACAAACCACATTAAATCTTGACTACTGTGGTAAGGAATATCATCAGTATTAGTAAACCTTACTCTCTTGTGTCTTCCACAACTACTGAAAGGTTTGGGCTCTCACAAAGAAAAACCACCACCTTCTGCATAAGCATAACAATATACATACAGATTTTTTTGAGATTACTTCTGTCACTACCAGCGTTATCGTAATTTATTGAAAAGTGTCATGTGGCCAAGGGAAATGGGGGAGCAAATCAGTGAATTACAGCCTGATAACCAGATCTTTCAGGGTGACACACAAAGTCTATTTGAGTTTCTCTGCAAAAGACAAATTCAGTATAATACATGTCTACAAAATCTTATCTATAACAAGCCCAGGAGCCTTCCCTCACAGGAAAGATCTAGGAGGTATAAATGAGGAGACCACAGTTTGTAGTTTTGCCCTATTATTATCTGATATTAATAACACTGTGGATTTCATAGCTCTGACTTCTCGTATTAGATCCCTTTCCTACCAGCAGGTGGGATACAATTTCTGATACAGAAATTGACTGGCGAAAAAGCTTGGTCTGATTCATAAGTCACTGATATTTTAGGTTTCCCTTGATAGAGGTGGTGATCTGTTCCTAAAGCCACCACAGCTCTACCTTTACTTATTTTACTGTTATTAAAGTGTTGATGTAAGCTTTAGTGTTGGTGGGCGAAAGAATGCACTCTAGTGATGCCAAACCCCTCTACTACATCTCGTTAGG
>NW_009231486.1:0-1045 GCF_000690835.1 Fulmarus glacialis
CCCCCCCCCCAAACCTCACCCTTAGATAAGTTAAAATTGATGGCAAAACCCTGGCCTGAAGAGAGCAATTCATAGCTATTGTTTCAGACTCTAATCATCCCCACAACTGCCATAACTCAGTTAAGACCCTGCCACCCAGAGGAATAGATTGCTTCGCACCTCTTGGATTTCTGCAATGCTAAGTCTGTAGTCCTATAATCTTTAATACCAGACACATTCACACTACAAATCTGATACAGATCAGACATGCAGCTTCCATCAAGTTCACTAGAACCCAAGCAACTCTTTAGGCTGCAGGAGGAAAAGGTAGCATACTAGAAACAGATGTACAGTATAAAGCCTTTGTATAGATAAAGGAGGGCTACTTTTGTTTAAAAAAAAAAAAAAAAAAGTTGTGACCATGTATCAGAGGAGAACTTTGCATCATGTGGCCATGACATTCTTCCTCCAGTACTAGACATCCCCAAACCAGATTTAGTCTACTCTATAACCACAGCATCAGCTGCAGATAAAGCCAAAGATAAAGCAAACCGAAAGAATCTGTAAAAGCTTGCAGTTGACTACACGCACCAGTGGAGCCTATGTTGTCGGAGTGTTACAGCAAAACTTAATAGGGACTGTAAGAAAGAACATTGACCTCAGTTATTCTAATACTATACCCTCCATTGAATAAAACTTTCAAAACCACTATTCAATGCATTTGCTTGACCTAATCTCCAGAACCTCTCCCCATCTTCAAAACGCTGTACTGCGTGGTTGCTGCACTAAGAGCCATTAGTGCCACAGGAGGAAAGATGGCATATGAGAACATAGCTCAACATGTACTGCCTAAGCAAGTCAGTCTTACACAGCCCTGCCTTGACCAGCTATTTGTTCCCAGTCTTGTATTGCCTCCTACTGACAACACTTTTTGTAGAGTAAGGCTGGAAACTGATCCAGCTGGAAAAATACAGGGGAAAAAAGGAGTGTTTTCAGTGTATCTCAGCTAGCTTAGTTCCCCAACCCACTTGACTACACAATGCAGAAAAGGTGTCCCAGAGCAGGA
>NW_009231486.1:1073-7899 GCF_000690835.1 Fulmarus glacialis
CAGGAACTGCACTACCACCACCACCGGTTATTTTAGGCATCTGAAATAACTCACTTTAAAACCAAGTCCTGCATACTGTGTCAAAAAGGGCAGACGCTGTCATCTTCTCAGGAAACTGCCAACAATCTACAGGACATTTAGCAATTTGCTAATGCAGATTTTATACTGTATACACACACTTTATACATATAAACATTTCAATAAAGTTACAATATTTAATTATTTCAGTTCTGGCATTTATGCTTGTTGTTCAAAACTGCCTACACTATTTCCCCCACCTTTCCTAGGTCCATGAAATACAGCTACCACAGCACTTCGCAGGTAGGTGGCAGAGTTACAGTGGTAAGAAGTTTCAACACAGCGGTTTTGTAATAGCACAGTTACACGCTCAAAAAAACCCCACCTCTACCAATGTCATTTCAGTTATACAATTTTAGACTTCCATCAGTTTGTTTAATCAACTGCAAACTTTTCTCCCCCAATCACAACTCCAAAAATTTTTTTAGATAAAGATCAACAAATTATGATATAATTAGAATGTAGCTTAGAGGCAGATAGCTTACTTCCTAGGAAATCCCTCTACGGGCTTTTAAAAACACATAATTCAGCCAAAATCTAGTTTGTTTATATTCACCTTCTATTGTAAAGAAACAAGAATGATTTTTTTTTTCATCAACTGTTCAAACAGAACGTGGTTCAGATTCAGCAAATCTGAAAATTCAGTAAATCGAATATTCAATGATGACTAAAAAGGTGGTATTCACGTTCAAAAATAGCTGTTCAAAGCAGATCTAAAGCAAATGCCAAATACAAAATTACAATATCCATACATAGTGTATGCTGAAATCCTAGAAGGTAAAATTTCCCTGCTGCATCTGTGACTCAATCTCTGAGGTTACATCCATGCTGCACATTTAGCCAGGTTCCTGCTGTCTGTCTACAAGCAAGCCTTCAGCCCGGATTACAGATCCCACCCAACCAGGCTCTCAAACTCCTTCCTGGCTGAGGGAGAGGTCTGCCTCGCCCGAGTGAGCTGTGGTGGTGTGCACAGAAGTACATTGGTACTAGACTAAGAGCTGCCTTCCAAGAAAGACGGGGGTTTATTCCTTTTTTATCCTCTGTTTCAGCTCAAAAATCAAACAGGATGTCTTATAATATCTGTAGTTTCAGTGAACCTGTTTGATTTTATCCTGGACACCATGAAGGAAATATCTCACACAGCCAGTATTGTTTCAGCTGGTAGGACGCAACTGCTAAATAAAAGATCAGTGCAGCGTCTGCTGACTCATTTTGAGATTCAAATCCCTAATCTGGTCACAAAAGCAGTAGACCAATAAATTTGTCAAACAAAGCTCAGGGCTAGATCATAAAAGCAGAAATAAGAGTATTCAGTTGCGCAGATCATTTTCTCTTATAGAGGAAGGAGCAGAGGCAGAACTGGAACAACTCCAGAAAGAGGAGAGAATAAGGCAAGTGCAGTGGTGGCAGCCGTGATTAAGATGAGATACGGAGTATGGCTGTGCACCTAAAGAATGAAAATAAACTGACTCTGAAGCCGTACACTTAAATGGGAGTACTTTGCCAGTTTGGTTATCTCCCCGCAGGAAAAGCAGTCTGCTTTCTCACCAGCAGCTGCTTGAAAGTAATCTGATTTACAAACAAGCATGTCAAAAATAGCACTGTGCTTACTCTACAGGAAAAAACCAAATTGGTAGCACTTAAACCCAAGAACCTCCCCTCCACAATTCCCCAAAGCACACATTAAGCAAAATACAGCCTATGCCATTAAATAGTGAAGAAATACAAACTGACTGTTCATTCCATTCCATTTCTGGATAAACATAATTATGAACCTTAAAGAACACTTTCCTCCATATTAATCAATTTTAAAGTAGTACTAATCTAAATGCTAACGTATTTGATACTGAAATCTAGACCCATTTATCTAATAAAACAAAAAAATGAATTGAGAGCAGCATCTGTTTTTTAGTGGGGGCATCATCAGCTTAATGGAAATACAAAGTTATTAATGGCATATAATTTGGTAAACTTTGATCTATACATCTTACCAAGTCTCATTAACTGTCCATGTATGTGAAAACAGAAGATGCATTGGTATTTCCTCTAATACCTTTGTAGTTCTTTACCTGAACAACAGAACACTTTTCCCCTAACAACAATAAAAAACGCACTGTATTTTTCCAGAAAAACAAAATTTTCTATCAGGTTGAGGAGTTCTTAGTGGATTTTAGCACACTATAAGCTAGTGCAATTACTTTTAAAAGAATAAATCCTATTTCTACGCCCAAGTTATCACAACAGACACATATCACAATTTGTGGGAAATTACAGAACGTAGATCCCATCTTGAAGTTGGATGAAGTTGGACAAAGGTTATGCCCTGTATCGATGAGCGGTACTTCAACAAGCAACATACTGCAGGACTGGTACTGTAATTATTTCCACCCTTGAAATGAGAGACATTTTAAAAACAGGGCAACTAATTCTTGCATCTGTCATCACATGTTATTGCCGAGTAATATGCAACCAACTGTAGCTAATCACATATAAATGGCATCTCTTACACAATCATGCAGTATTTTATCCTATGCCCACATTGTAAAGCATGATAGGTGAGTACCATTTTAAGAGGAATAAAAGGCTACTGAAAATACATATGGAAAAGCAAATTCTCATTTACTTTATTAAAACTTGGAAAATGTCTTAAATAAAACTATTTTATTTCCAATCTGTGCATTTGCATTCTCTCATATTAATAAAAACAGAATAGGTTTTACTTTCAGTTATTTAGTTCCTACAATATTTCAGTTACAGACAGCAGTGAAATACTTCTTTGTTCAAAACAACTTTCTCTTTCCGAATTAAAGTCAGACTGACACTTTGTCTTTTTACTTACGGTTCATGCAGCCTTGGTTGTTGATTTCAGCATATCATCTCTTTTAAGTTACATGTTAAAAGCCCATTTTCATTAATTACCAGATGTTAAAAGCAACACAAATCGGCGCAACAAAAGTAATTTTACAGAATTTAAAGGATATGGTGAGTTTACAGAATCCTTTGGTTAAATTTACTAAAAGACAAGTTACATTGACAAAGACCACAGTACAGAAACCATTTACAGTTTCATTAATTTTTAGGATTTCCTTTAGCATTTTCAGCATTCACAATATAAAAGATGAAGACCCTCCCCCCTCAAGAAGACAGATAACCGCAGACACTTTGTTTATTCAAAGGCACTCAGCTTGCTTTTTGTATTTTTTTTTAGGTTTGGCAGACACCAAGTTGATATTGCTTTCATCATTTGCTGGCCTAAAAGTCTCTTCAAAAGTTCATGCAACACAACAAATTACAGTCAGTGGCCAAGCACAAAAATATCATGTACTTATTTGGGAATTTTTTTTGTGAGTAAAATACTCATGATCTTACAAAACTCTGATTTTACCAGACTAGGCCTTTGGCCAATTTTGATTTTTTTTTCCCTTTAACACGCTGTGCCTTCAGCTTCTTTCTCTGCCTGGAATTCATCCATATTGGGTACTGTCCATGCTGGTCTAGAAGAGTTTTTTTGTTTCGTTTATTATCTATGTCCATTTTGCAGTCATCTGAAAAATAAAGGTATTTATAGTGAGTAAAATACATGAATCAGCTACACATGAGAAGCTATTTTATTACAAGATTCACAAAAATGATGCAAAAATATCCCTACGCACAATAGAGAGCTGAAGGCGCTTTCCAAATCAATACAACTGCAACCCAGGAACTTCAACAGCTGATAGTAAATATGCAGAATTTTCCCTAAAGACCCATGTCTGGGTAAAGCACCTTATTCTTTGGTCTGCCATCTGTTCCAATAGTGTGTCTAAAAACATTGTGTGTGGTCTCCATCAAATGCTGCAACCATACAGGAAGCCATAGGCTTACTGAAACATATGCACAATTAAACACTTTTTATGATGTAATGTTTAAGATCTGTTCTAAAAAATGAAATTAATGTGAGTGGAAGATGAAGACAGGTAAAGAGAAGAATAAAGAGAAAAGCTGAAATACAATGACCGTACGAAGCATGAGTCAGTGATGCTACATTTGCCTCAAAAAGTGAGCACAAGGTCAAATCTAATATATTTAAATATATTTAGAGACAGAAATAGAGGATTAATCTCTAGGATCAAGAAGACTGCCTGTGACATGGTCACTCCCAAGAATGGTGTCCCCAGCTAGCTAACACCACATGAACGTCACGTCTTGGTGAGACAAGACAACTACAAGGGGAACACCTTGTTAAGTATAGATTTGAACTGTGCTCTACTATTTAATTTCAACCTTGTTTCCAAACCATCCATGTGCAACTCTCAAAGCTTTATCAGAGCTTTTACAGAGAGGAAAAACCACTTTTTTCTGTTGTGCCTGTCTGATGTTGGGAGAAAAAGTTCATGAGGAAAAGGCCAACGTGCTGCTTCAATAGTTGAAGCATGCCGACAGTCTACAGGGATCTGCACCACAGAGACGTGCTTAGGGAGCCCTAAAGTTGGGATACAAATACTTGTAGTCAGCAGAGAATCAGCACGGGGCCTACTGCCTGCTGGCACAACCACAGGCTGATCCAGCATGGGACAGGCAGCAAATAAAGTCCCAGCTCCAGAAACCTCCTGAGACATCAAGAGAAACGTAACATGAGGCCTTCTTAACCGCGCTGTTTTCCAAATGTCATAGAAGGAGAGATGGCCTCCAACAACACAACACAAAAAAACCCAGCACTCCAAGAAAACCAACTCTACATACATAGGCTTTTTCTCTGATTCTTGTCCTATCATATAATTGAGGTTAATCTGTTACACAAATTTTGACTGCAAAAAAGCACATCCACAATAAATGTCAGCTGCAACATTAACTAAATGAAGAAATACTCCTGGACTAAAAATACCAGTTGTTCACACAGCACAACGTTTTTATCATACTTTCTAATCTCAAGGATGCTGTAGTAATCAGTAACAGGAAGAAACCTACTGAGCAGAAGTGGTCCAAGGACATAAAGAAAACCTATCAAAGGGGTTAAAGACAAAGGGAAAAGGACCAAGAAAAAGTAGGTTATTGAAGCAAACTCAATGGATATGATTATCTTGAAAAATAAGTGCATGCTCACAAAGTTTTACAAAACCATTTTTGACCACGGCTAGCCAGACCTTCCATTATTTTTTTTCCTAACAACAAAACCTGAAAAAAAAATTATTTCACAGAGTGTTGTGAATGGAAAAATGTCCCTAATATACACCTATATACTTTCTTAGGCTGGAAAATTATTCACCTACCTATGGAAAGCGCATATTCTGGATGAAGCTTTCATCTACTTCAGTCCTTACAAGATTTGGCGATGTGAACTCCCTTGTGTCCACAAACAGTGCTGAAAAGTCCTCTCAAAGAAGACACCATTATTTTCACAAAACTTGTAATTGTTTCGTGAAATATATATATTCTTAGGTATTTCTGAGGCTCCTCTCTCTCTACAAAGGCCAAGTGAAACTGGCCACTTGTAGAAAAGTTGCCGGCAGACTTGGAAGGCGGTGCAGGAATGACAGCCAGGCATTTGCTTCAGAAACTAGGTTTAAGACAATGATGTTTCCTCCAGCTTCAGCATCAGTATCAGAAGGCTGACATTGTTCCAAAACATTTTGGAAATTCAATTCTAACAATCCCATAAAGAACAACTTTTACATCTGGTTTATAGGACAAATCAGAACCACTGATAAAGTTACAAATTATACTCCAAGCTACCCTTACTTGAGCAAGTATTTTTATATAGCATTCTATTTCCATTTTCAATATAGTTTACAGGCTCTGCTATTCAACCTCACACTTCCCTGTCCTTCCTTATTTCTGAAACACTGACAAAACTGGCTGCGTGACTGACACCGATTACTAGCATTATTCTGCATCCCCACTGTGGTGTCTTCAACAGACTTCTGCGTGCCACATAAAAAGCTCACATAAGCAATATCGTAACAGCTTAAGCGGCATAAATTGGAGAAACAAAAAGGACTATGACTGCAGTTTTGGAAAAAGAAGGTGTCTTTCTGACCCCTGTCCAGTACGTAGCCATTTAAGATCTTTGTTTCCACCTCCTGGGTTACTTCCTTTACAGATTACATCCTATTCAAGGAATAGAGAGGAAGATGGCATTATCTGTAGACACGTAATACCACCCACTCCTGCACCATGTGCAATGCAGCATTACTTAGCATACAAAAACAGGGTCCCTAATACCCCTACCTTAAGACAGTACATTTAAAAAGGAGAAGAAACAACATTACTCTATCCTGGATAAAATCTCTACAAAATTACTTTAGATTTAGGTCCAACTTTTATATGCTTAGTGTCCTCCTTAAACTAGGATGGCAATCATATTCCATCTCCAATTTAACAGCAAATATAATGCTGTGATTAGAAAAACTGCTAAGTGATGAATCCTCACTCACCTGATGTCTTCACAAAGAGATGTCTCTCCGTAAGATACTACATACTTTAAATCAAACGTTAATAAGCTTGTTCCACGAGTGACCGGATGCAATATAGAAGCTCATATTGTGAAATGACCAGATCCAATGATTTAATAGCATCTTTTGGCTTTAAAAGATAAAGATTTTATTTTCCAACTCACTATTCTCAACCTGTAATAATCATAAGTCTGATCACGATAGCGAAAGCCACAGGAACAATAAAATACACCGCAGGACATCCCTGCACTTGGGTGGTTGTAACAGAAGAACTGGTATAGTGAAAAACATGCTAGAAACGTGACGGGCCGGGGGGG
>NW_009231487.1:0-5055 GCF_000690835.1 Fulmarus glacialis
AGGTGATGCGTGCTGAAGAGGCCCCACTGGGGAGTCCTGGCAGACTGATTATATCACATTCCCACAAACCATGGTGGAAGCAACCACCGGGTGGTTAGAAACATATCCTGTGCCCCATGCCACTGCCAGGAACACCATCCTGAGCCTTGAAAAGCAAGTCTTATGGCGACATGGGACTCTAGGAAGAATTGAGTTGGACAACAGGACTCATTTCTGAAAGAACCTCATAGACACCAGAAGAGCCAAAGAGCATGGCATTGAGTGGGTATAACACATCCCCTATCATGCACGAGCCTCCAGGAAAATCGAATGATACAGTGATCTCCTAAAGACTACGCTGAGAGCAATGGGTGGTGGGACAGTCAAGCATTGGTATACACATTTAGCGAAAGCCACCTGGTTCGCTTCCACCGTTGTAAGCATATGGTGCTTGCCATGGTGGGTTTGTGAACCCCCACAGGGCATTTGCCACCATCCACGAGTCAGTATAGAGATAAAGTACTGGCCATTTTTCTCATTGAGCAATATCTAAAGCCAGCTGGATGGCTTTCACCTCTGCAAACTGGTTCGATTCACCTTCTCCTTCAGCAGTTTCTGCGACTTGTCATATAGGACTCCACACAGCAGCTTTTCATCTTTGATGTTTTCCCACAATATGGCAGGACCTATCTGTAAACAGGGCACACTGCTTCTCATTTTCTGGTAGTTTATTATACAGTGGGGCCTCTTCAGCACAAGTTACCTCCTTTGGCAACACTCCGAATTTTCAGCCCTCTGGCCAGTCCATGATCACTTCCAGGGTTCCCGGGCGGTCGGGGTTTCCCATTCGAGCCCATTGCATTATCAGTGCGACCCACTTACTCCATGTAGCATCAGTTGCATGATGCATAGAGGGGACCTTCCCTTTGAACATCCAGCTGAGCACAGGCCATCGAGGTGCCAAAAGAAGCTGTGCTTCAATACCAACTACTTCTGTAGCGGCTGTCTTTGCCTTATGTTATTGACTTTTGTTTTCGTATAAATCAATTGCCACAAGAAAAGTGAAAGAAACAATAAAATGTCTCTCCTTTCCTCTTCCTAGTCTCAACCCCCCTTGTTTTCACCACACGTTATACTCAGTCCCACCTTGGTGAAGTGAGGTGACAGATGGTGCAGGAGGTTGAGGTCATAGCATAGAGGTTTCCTTCTGCTTCTCCTTGTTTTGCTGCTCCTTACTTATTGCTGCTCCTCTGCTCGAATGTGGGTCACCCATGGGCTGCAGTCCCTCAGAGGCGTCCCTGCTCCAGTATGCAGAGATGGCACAAGGCAGCTCATGGCCTCCTCCCATACAGAACACCCTGCAGCCCTTGCTACTGAAACCCTGCCTTTTATGTCCAATACAACATTGCAGGCTATTTTCAACTGCTTAATAACCTGGTGCAACCTAATCACATCATTCTTGTGGGAGCAAAAGAAAAGGAAACCACAAGATAGGTCTTTATTGTATTCCAGAACACTGATGCTTTGAAAATATAATTAACCAAACTTCTCAAGCAAAACTTATTTGTTGGGTTGAGTTGAAATCTGTTTACATCATCTGTTTTTCTACATAAAATATTGTAGATAGTTTCTTAACATATATTTTTCCTTCACACTACAGGCTACTGAAATCCCAGGAAAATATTTTTATATCTATCACCCTCAAAAAACTGGAGAAAAAAATGCATAGAATGTATATATGTGTAAATACATACCTGTTTTCACAATCCTCTGCTTAATATAAGAGAAGACAAAATTATTTCTATATTCTTCGGAGTATATAAATACTTTTAAGAGAACCATGCAGAAGCAGGCATGTTTTTTACTTAAGGCTGCAGGACTCTTAAAACCACATGAAGAATGTGGCTAGACTAATTGAGACCTCTGACAGATGTGCAGCAGTGGATTAAAATTGAACAGCTGTAACAGTTGCTGTCCTTAGCACTCCTCCATGCCCTCCTGACCAGTGTTGCCTCCCTGTAGGCAAGCATGTCTTGCTTGTGACTCAGTAGAACCACCACAGCCTTCACCCTCTATCTTACACTAAACTGACTCCAGTTTTGTTTAACTTCTGTATGACAGACTGGAAATGGAGGTGAGGCTGGAGCTGATTTGTGAGTGGATCAGATGTACCTATATCGCGGGCAACTATGTTTGTCAGTCGGATGGGAAAGATGAGCGGGGGTGGTAGGAGCTGCAGCTGATTGATTTGTATCTGCTACTTCATGTCTGTTGAGAGCCCTGAGAGGAGGAATATCTTCTTTGACACTTCCCTCCATCTTTCCTCTGTGTTCTTCATTTCTATATTTACCACACAGTTATTGCTCTTATTCTACCTGGAGTAGATCTTTGTGATTGGAACATTTTTTGGTTTGTGAGGTATTTAACACTTTCTGGTTGCTGAAAACAGAAATGAAATGAAATGAAATGCAATGCAATTAGAAATGAATAAGGTATCTGTGATGGCAGACCTGATTCTAATTCATGATGTTTAGTATAAAAAATTTTCAAGAGAAGATTGAAATGTAATTCAGTAAATCATTCTGAACAAACTGGGCATTTAAGTAGTGAGAAAAGTTAACAAATACACATGTTAATTTCATATAATGGCTAGTACATGTTATGATACCAGCCCCCCCCAAAAAGCGCTTTGTACTTACATGAACATTATGCACGTTTAGCAGTTCACCATACACAGGACACTGAGATTAATTTCCTGGGCTTCATATAGTATTAGTGACATTTTCAACATAGAACTTTTCTTTATGAAAACCTGAACAGACAGAATAGAATCTCGCTGATTTTCAAAAGAAATTACAGACTGCATTTCTAAAGTGCTGTGTAATTCCTACTCAGAGCCATTCTTGAACAGTAAGGGCGATTTAATTATCTAAATAGTAATTAGGAAATTAAACGGAGTTTAAAGCTTACATTCCTTTGAGGCCTGGGACTTGGCAAGTATGGAAAAAAGTCAAAGGTTTCTCTCCCTGATCATATCTTAAGGGGGATGCAGTAATGTACAACTTCAGAAAAAAGGGGGGGGTTGCCCCCAAGATAATTAAGGGTGCATATTTTACTTTTGCTGGGATGAAAAAAACATATATGTTCCACATAGATGTAGGTAAGCTTGAAGTCTGAAGCTGGTAAAAGGGACTTCAACTTTTATAATCATAAGCAAACATCAAAATGTTGTTCACAAATACCTTAAACTCCAGCTCCATTAAAACCACTTATCCTGTGTACATTGGATCATCTAAACTTGAATTATGTTTATTTGCACAACAAGAAGTAAGGAAGTATCCAATTTAGGAAGAATCTTAAATAGTTAGGACAAAAGACTGTAAGGCAGCCAGAGATTCACAATAAATGTATCTATGACAGCATTCTGAAGATAATGACACACAGTAAAACCTTTAATTTATATGGAATATGTTGTCTGCAATATATGGGTACAGACATGTGATTTTGAAATTCCATCAACCTACAAATAATTTAAGTAAGGAAGGCTATTATTTGCAGCATTTATAGAATACTTCAGCAACTATTAATGAAGATTATTAAACTACTTATTAAATAGTGCTTATACACCAGCTAGTAATTTAAATAAAATTGTTATTTTATAATACAAACATATATCAATAATTTAGAACTCTTCTCATAGGCTTGCTACTGCACTGTTATAATTAAATCTAATATTTGAACGTATGTTGCAACACAATTGCACCATTAAAAGAATATCTATGTTCTGTGTGATGCCTCTTGAGAAAGGCTGTCTGTTTCCATTGCCAAAATTTTGTGAGCTGAGACAATGGTGATCACAGTATGTAACCTAAACCTAATGTATCCTAATTAATGAAAGTGAAATGAGCCTCTTGGAGCATCCCCTCCACCAATGACTATTCAAAGGTCTTGGTCATCTTCATGACAAGCTACTGTTCTTGAATGCTGGGTGGGAGTCTGTCACGAATGAGTGGTTTAAGGCCGTGCAAAGAATCACTGGCAAAGGTATGGGCAAAGGGTGATTTTAATAGAAATTATAGAAACGTGACTTAACAGAATTTGATGGCAAGGTTGACTCTATTACTTATTACATGGATTAAGTTACACAGGGGAAAATCATATTAGAATTGTGTTGGAATGATTTGTACAGAGATTAAGGGTAAAAGGGTTAAAGGGTAAAAGGGTAAAAGGCTAAAAGGCTAAAAGGGTAACTCTCCCGTTGAGTCATGAGGTTCAGAAAAGATTCGACTGGACCCAGTCTTAGTCTCAGACGTGGACAACGGTTTATGTCTAATACAGAAAGGGATAGGAAGGACCTCCTGTTGGGTCACGAGGTTCAGAGTAGACCCCTTTGCTTTCTAAACTCCTTCTCAGAAAGGAGCCTAGGTGCGGCTGGATCTACCCTTAGTCTCAGACCTGGGCAACAGTTTATGACTAAAGGGTTAAGGGTTTTAGCAGCAACTTACAGTCAACAACTTACAATGCTTAAACATTGATCAATTTGACAGCTGCACAAAGAATTAGTCAAGTTGCTACAAATACTACAAAGATTAAAACAACTTAAGTACAGGTTATACTTGTTAGTAACTGTATAGATAAGCGTGCAAAAAGATCTAGATCAATCAATACGTGTATACATATGTGCATATGAATATGGTACCGAAGCTAAATGAAAGGCCTAGGATTAGCTAATCTATAAAGGTATACCTGTTAAAAATTCCCCTTGAATACCATGAAATACTCACGTTAAATGCTTTGGCATTTCCCAATGGGCGAAGAGTTGAGCCCCGAGGAGCGTCTCAGCCCAAAATCTCAGTGATCCTCCGAGTATCGCAAATTCAAGTTTGCGGACTCTGAGAAGCGTCCCACTCAGAGGGAGATTCTGGATGCAGCCTGCTGTGGTCCCAGAGAGCTCAAAGGGTCTCACTCAGTACTGCTGTTTATAGGTTTGCAACATGATTGGCTTTAGTCATCAGTAAATTTCCATTTTGGCTACTATCCGAGGTGGTCCAGGGTAGTAATTATGGTATTGTTTCA
>NW_009231487.1:5308-5908 GCF_000690835.1 Fulmarus glacialis
GAAGGGGGGAGGTATGAATGTGCCACCACAACCCAGCCTGTGACTAAAGTCAATCCATCTTGATCACAGAGTGGCAGTGTGGTCGCCTCTTGCCTCTGTGCCTATAAACAGATCAATGCCATATTCCAATTGTAATTGAGGGAAATTTTTGGTCGGTTTGTTTGATTATTAAGATTTTTATGATCTTAGAGGTCTTTTCCAACCTTAATGATTCTATGATTCTATGATTCTATGATTCTAATCTTATATGTGTGAGGAGGTTTTGGTAACAGTGCTACTTGTCTAGCTATTTTCCACACTCTGACATACACAACAATGTTTAACAACAAGCATAATATAACAGAAATTAGTAAAATTACAATGGGGTGTAAAATTCGATTTAATGTCTTTGTTGCAGTCGGCGACCATCTGAATAAAGTGTCTCACCAGTGATGTTTTCCACCTTTCTTCACTCTTTTCAAGACATGGTGTATTTTTTCTGCATCATGATGGACAGTAATTAGAGTTTTTCATCCATGATTTTGAATTTGTTGTAGTACTTGGTTCAGGTCATCGTGTTGCAACAGTTTTTTCACCAATGTGAGGTTCATTCCAATGGGG
>NW_009231488.1:0-2850 GCF_000690835.1 Fulmarus glacialis
AGATCTATAAAGTAGAAATACAAAACCTTCCCAAATACATCGGGTTTAATGATGTGAAAAAGTTCCTTGCCAAATACGGACTCAATCCTCATAAGATAAAACTTTTCGGGAAGCAGACGTTCGCGTTCGTGACATTTAAGAGTGAGGAGGAGAGGGACAAGGCCATGAAAGTCCTCCACGGGGTTTTGTGGAAGAGCCGGCACCTGAGCGTTAGGCTTGCCAAGCCGAAAGCTGACCCCATTGCAAAAAAAAGGAAGAAAGAAGAGGAGACGGAGCAGGGAGAGGTGAAGCGGCCGGCTCCCTCCAAAGCCAGCGGAGAGGAGCCTCTGAGCAAGCAAATAGCGGATGTCGTGACCCCGCTGTGGAACGTGCCCTACGAAGAGCAGCTGGCCAAAAAGAAGCAGGGCTACTGTAATGTTTACAAGACTTGACCTTTTGTTGGGATATAGCTAAATTTGCACAAATTGCTATCTCTAAAATAAAGTAAGTTAGAGGTGGGTCAAAAATCAAATCCCCTGACAAAGTAAATAAAAGATAATCTGTGATGCTAGGACCTAAAAACTGTTCCGGCTGACAAAATTTGCTATTGCTGTTCTTGGTCAGCCTTGAAAGATTCCTGAATGAAGGGGCATTGTTTTAAGATCTGTTGTTCCGTAGGCCTAAGCAGAAGGATGTTTGTGCCCTTAAATACAAAATAAATTGGCAGTCAAGTGGTGTAAGAGTTAATCAATCTGTAGAGATGGTAAATTACTATTAGGATTTTCTCTTTAAAAATCCCCTCAAATTTTTATGCCTGGTTTTTGTAGATCGAAGTATCACTTCTATCTCTTACGTAGATGAAATTGGCTGCCTTTTCATGCATGGGTACATTGATAAATCTAGTACATACCTTTATAACTACATTTAACTCTTTATTTTTTCAGGTTACAGCTTTTACAAAGTTGGAGGGGGTTTGCCTGTTAAAAAATTCTTCTGGAAGAAATATTTTTCATCTGCTAATCTGATACTTTTTTATGCCCTATACAAAAAAAGAAAAAATGTCTTGTGCAACTGTTAACCTCAGTTTTTCTAAATGTATACTTCACAATTTTTGTTTCTGATTTGGGCAGGGAAATAGGAAATAACAACAGAGCTTTATTACCTTGGTTGTTCCTGCAGAAGCAGAAGTATAATAAATTGTGTTGCCCAGTAGAGGGAGTGAAAGCATCACCATTACAGGTAATGTAATCCTAGGTAAAGTATGGAATGGGGTTAATGAGCAAATTAGTTATTTGGTCTTAAGAAACAGTGGACAAACTGAGTATTTGATTTCTTCTTGTAATGGATGATAAATTTTAGACCTTGTTGCCTTTCATGTAAATATTGTGTGGAAATACTTACAGGAAGCAGAAGAATAGCTACAATTAACTGGATATTCTACCTTTAAAATGAATATGCTGTCCCTACAAGCTTGTGTTGTAGGCCAATACAAACATTCTTCAACAAAGGCAATATTTTGCTCTTTAAATAACAAGACTTACTAATACTTTTTCATTATTGCCGTTAGTTCTCATACATCAAAATCCATTAATATCTTCCATATGAACTAAATGTCCTGTGTCCATTTGCAAATACATTTAGCCATATGAGGGTTGTTTCAGGAGAAGCTTGGCATGTACAAATAAGTGCTATGTAAATATCTTACATAACTTTATTTTAAATCTAGACTGAATATCGCAACAAATGTGAGTTCTTGATTGGGATTGGTGTAAATCAAGAAGACAAAACTGTGGGTTGTCGTCTTGGCAAATATAAGGGTGGTACATGTGCTGTAGTGGAGCCATTTGACACTATTCACATTCACAAAAAAGTAGTAAAAGCTTTCCAAGACTACATAAGGTGAGCATAAGTACAATGAGTTATCCGTAAAGGTTTTGATATCGTACTCAAAAATATTTATAAAATTAAATATTATGAAAAGCTTAGTGTTTGTTCTGAGCTTTAAGACCTAAGATATACCTCAATTTTCTCAATACCTCTCAATTTCCAGCAGTTCTTTGATGTTTACATCTTGTATCTAGATCACTGGGTGTTTTTCCCTTGCTCTTGCTCAGCTGTTCTGAGATGGAGGGACAGATACCAGCCGAACACAGCTTTATCGCAAGCAATGAGATGTATGTGTCTACAATAAGAAATGTCTTTTATTTGAGAGCTTCTTCCACTAACTGTAAAGAAATACTCAGAAAAAGGCTTTTTAAAAGAGGAATTTGAATAGCAAAGGTCAGTTGCTTCCTTGGTTGACGAGAAGAATCATCTTACAAGGAATAAAACAAAAGTTGTAAATTTAAGCAACAATACTTTTTAGAAAAATGAGTGGTTTCTTTAAAAACCAATTAAATACTCAAAAATGGAAACCTCAGAAGAATCATCATGATGGGAAGTTTGAACTTGGTATGAAGCACAGGAGCCAATGAAGGCATTATAAAAAATTCTGTGAATGCGGTCAG
Source organism: Fulmarus glacialis (assembly GCF_000690835.1). Taxonomy (NCBI): domain Eukaryota; kingdom Metazoa; phylum Chordata; class Aves; order Procellariiformes; family Procellariidae; genus Fulmarus; species Fulmarus glacialis. The sequence goes on from NW_009231488.1 coordinate 2,487, forward strand.
AAGCTGCCTATATCCTATCTATAATTTTGGATGGGTTAAAACGGGTAAGAGGATTGTGAGAAGTAGGGACAGATTAATTTGCACTAGGAGATAGGATCTATTCATCAGTCTCTTTTTTTTTTCTTAATTAAGATGTGGAAGTCGTTCTTTTCTTGACAAATCAATGTAACCTCTGTACTTAACATTTTTCATCACTTTGCATGATGAGCTGCTTTTGTTTCAATAAACTATTGAATGTTACGCAAAAAAATAGTTCTCTGTTAAGTAACTGAGCTTCTGAAAATTGCAGGTCAACTCCTTACTCCGTTTACAGCCCAGAAACCTATGAAGGTCACTGGAAACAGCTCACAGTCCGTACCAGCAG
>NW_009231488.1:2862-24233 GCF_000690835.1 Fulmarus glacialis
TTAATCCTCAGGTATTTAAGTTGACATATAATGTGCAGCTTAGACACGCAGCTTTAAAATTACATAAATTTGATTTTATGAATAGTGCATGCAAAAGAGAAATAGAATAATTACTTGGTGTAGTTTACCTCGCATTACTACTCTTCTATTTAGATTAGCCTGGTACATGCAAATGAACAAGTAATGAATATGCTTATAGAGTGCATACACTAAATCATATCTTTAAGTCACTAAGATGATTATTCCCCCTTCTTCCAAATGAAACCTTTAGAAATTAAGTAAAGAAGAGCTAGCTGACCTGAAAATCTCTCTGGCAAAATACTTCACAGAAGGGATGGGAAAAAGCAGCGGTGTTACTTCTCTGTACTTTGTGGAGGAAGGACAAAGGTGAGGAAGTTGACTTTGCTTTGGGGGGTTTTGGTGGTGGCTGGATTTTTGCAACAAAAAAGTAGGTGGCACTTCCACACCATGATTTTGTCCATTTCATAAAAGTAGCAGCAATGTTACTAATTTGTTGAACGGTTATTTACCTTTTCCACAAGAGATTCCTGAAATGTCCCTTTCTCCTGTAGTGTTCACTAGATAAAGGCAGGTAGAGTTTCAGTGGATGAACCCACTATTAGTTGCTGGCTGTCAAGCTGTAGCAGTGTTTACTGCAGTAGATGAGTATTTATTATTATTAACAAGTAACTTCTGCCTCCTTTCTTCCCTATTTTATGTGATTTTTTTAATCTCCCCATCCTCTTCCACAGCACAAGGCTCACGCTACTCACACTATCTTCATCTAGGGACAGTGTAGGTTTGCATCAATGGAACAATTGTACACTGTAAAAAAACAATGGCCAAGAAGATAGTCTCTAATAGGATATGATAAATGTTGGTCCACTATAAATTACTGCTTATTGTGTAGTACTACAATTTTTAAAATGACTAGAGCTTTGGTAAAAATTGTAATAAACGTGACTGTTGTCTCCCCCCCCCCCCCCTTTATTTTGTCTCCCCATGCCTTGCCCCTTGCTCCCCAGGAAATCTCCCAATCTGGAAGACTTGCCTTTGGAGCACGTGGCTGGTGATAAGTACATATATGAAGAACTTCTTGGCCTAAAATTCAGAATTTCTCCTCATGCATTTTTTCAAGTAAGGGTGATACAAAGTTGCTAATTTAACTGGATTTGCATTAATGACTTTAAGTGTGGCTAATGCTGTGTAACAAGATATTATATATCTAGAGTTTTAATCTTTTATATATTTGGTGTGATTAAATACCTTTGAGTATTATGTTCAGCTGTAGAAACAGTGAATGAGTGTAAACTTGATGGGGGCATGTTGAAGACAACTTTTTTTTTCTTTTTACTAGTTCAGTATCATTTGCCTCCTGTTGAAGGGCAGCCTTTATATATACAGAACATGCAATATGTAGTTCAGGAGTGTTTGTAGTACTAACTTTTGTTTGTTTTTCCGAAACTTATTTCTGCCCTTCCAACATTTTAAAGCCAGAGCAGGTAGCCTGTATCGTTGAAATGGAAAGTATTGAAATAGGAAGTATATTATCACTTGGCATTGTAAATACGTTGAAGCTAAACTGTATTTTCTATTATTTGCCATAGATTATACGCTACTTTTTTTTTTCCCCACATAGTATGCTTTGCTTGCTCTTTAAGACAAAGAATATGCTCGCTCTAGAGGCACCAGTTTAGATAGCGTAATTACTGTACACTACTTCCTTAACCATAATGTGCAGTTACAGCATTTACTTTACAAATAAGGTTAAAATAAAGCTTGCTGAGTGTCATGGTTATATTCTCCTGGTTTTGAATCTTTACTACTTCCTATTCAAGGAGAGGAAGTATTTTTAAAGTCCAGACTTCACTTTATTGCTTAGCATTTTGCTTAATTATTTTGTTTGTTGTCTCCTGTAGCTTCCAGACTGACTTTGTAGGTACTGTAGAACAAGTCATGTTTTTCCTAGAACATAGATAACAAAACATAACTTCTCAGAGAGAATTGAGTGAGACTTTAACAATGGAATGGTGATCTTTTAATACGTGCTGGTCTAAGTCAGTTATTTGTGATTTTAACTTGCACGTGAAGTTGACTTGTTTCTTAGAAACAAGAAAAAGAAAACATGCTTTCCTAAGACTCATTAAAACACATTTATTATTTATGCAGAAGTAGACCCATTTCACACGTAATTTCACAGGTAAACACACAAGCTGCAGAAGTTTTGTATACCGCCATTAGGGAGTGGGCCCAGCTGAGCCAAGAGAGCACTGTACTTGACATTTGCTGTGGTACAGGAACTATTGGGATTTCCTTGGCAAAGGTGAGTGAGTAACTTCTCTTCCTGGATATAATCTACTTTTAACAGATGCAGATCTTTAGTTGTGCTTACAATGAAAGAAAATACTTGATATACTTGAAACGAAACACATATCTTAATTTTTTCAATTTCTAATTAAACTGCCTGCAGCTGTTTTACCAAATCATTATGAAAGCTCACCCTTGTGTTGAGCAGCCTAAATTATTTTGAAACTAATTCAGTCAAAAGAGGCAGTAGTTCTGTAGGGTAGCCAAATTTTACTAGAATCTATACACTTAACTAACGAATAACCAATGTTTCTTGTATCATTTTTAGAGCGGGGCTTGCTAGACTGTATAAGGAAGTCTGGCCCCAAAAAAAAGACAGACGCCAGCATAACTGGAGTCTGTCACATACAGGCTAGGATAAAATGGTGTTCATCCCACAATTTCAGTCCAAAAAGTCCCTCTCTATTTACACAGGTCCCTTCTCAGCCCTTTTTCTGGCTGCAAGGCAGTAATTCTCTGACCAGGTACTAGGCAGCATTCATGTATAGTAGTTAACTGCTGATGCTATGAATAATGGTTACATTTACATTTACATACCACAGATGGATCTTTTTCCCTTGATTCTATAGAAAGTAAAGAAAGTGATTGGAATTGAACTCTGCCAAGAAGCTGTGCAGGATGCCAGAGTGAACGCCCAGATTAATGGTTAGTTAAGCTCAAACGCTACGATCTTTCTTTGTTAGGAAGTACAGTAGTTGTATAGCTAGTTTCTCTTTATGTTATCTAAGCAGCTTGGAATTACATGTTTTTGATAGTAATTTTGTCCATTTTAAACATTTAATCTCTCTTGAAAACATACCAAGTTAATCTGTGAGATCAGTTTTCCTGTTGACTAATAGCTAGCTTCTTTTTTTTCCTCCAAAACCAAAACATTTCAGTGTAAAACTGAGATGAAGCCACAGTTACCTTCATAAATAAAACATTAAATAGTAGCTATTTTTTGTGGGGTTTTGCTTTAGTCCGGATAACGGAAGATGCTCAAGTTGTTTAATGATCTGAAGTACCAGTGACTGTTGAAATTAACTGATTTCAGGATAGACTAAACAATTTGTAGTTTCTAAGGCATCCGAACTTAATATCCAATTTGAGTGTACTGTAAGATGCTTTGACTAGGTAAGTACTCTGATAACATCTTTTCTTTTTTTTAATAGAACTGAATAATATTGAATTTCATTGTGGGAAGGCTGAAGATATTGTTCCTTCCCTAATTAACGTATTAGCTCCTCAGAACCCGATTACAATTGTAGATCCACCACGAGCAGGGCTGCGTAAGTTTACCTTCTCTTAAGTTTTAAGTCTATTCTCCTAATTGGTGTTCGGTGGTGAAACTAAGGAAAACACCAATGGAACAAATTAAGCAGGAGGCTTCAGGTATAGCTTGAAGCAACTGGGTATTGCAGCAGTTCTGTTCATTCTGGAGTACAACCTGGGATTTTTGTGTGAGTCTGTTGATGCACACAGAGCTGGTAAACGGTTGTCTTGGTTTTGATCATCTAGATTCCAAGGTAATTCTTGCCATTAGAAGAGCTGAACATCTGAAGAAGCTTATCTATGTATCCTGCAATCCCAGAGCCGCAATGAATAACTTTGTGGAGTGAGTATTTTTTGCATTAAGATGACTAAGTAAATGTGGCAAGAACAAAGATATGTGCTTCTTGGGGAGGGGGCTGTCGTTGGATTTTTAAGCCGTATTCATTGAGGACTACCTTTCACCAGAAACAGTTGACAGCTGCTACACAGCAAGCTTGGAACTGTATTGCCCAATATATGAGTAATAATGGAAATATGAGGAGTGGTGAATAACCCTATCATGGAATTGAGGCTTGGGAAAGAAAAACCTTTCTTAGAAGAGTAGCAGTGATAAACAGTATACTAAAATGTTAATACAGTTCTTCCTCCCTTTTCTTTCCCTGTCCCATCAAGCCTTTGCCGGGCCCCTTCCAACAGAGTCAAAGGAGCATCTTTCCGTCCCGTTAAAGCAATGGCTGTGGATCTCTTCCCTCAGACCAGGCATTGTGAGTTGCTGGTATTGTTTGAAAGGGTGGACTATGCAAACGGGAGCTCTGCTGGAGCAACGCCTGACGCTACTCAAGTCACAACAGCAGGATACGACTCGGAGTGCTTGGATGGCACCAACCCATCTAATATTGATGTAAGCCAGGCAACTTCTGTACATGTAGATACTGCTTTTGAAGAGAGGGAATCAACTTAACTCCCAAGAGAGACTTTCCGGAAACTACTTTTGCTTGTTAACTGCTTCAGTAACATTATTTCTGTAACATCCAGGTAATAAATCTCTGTACAACAGAGTAGTTGCAAGGCTTCCAAGTTATTTCATCATACTAATTTGAGTTAAATTTCATTATGTACTATTAGGCCAAATCCTGCTTCTCTCCTCCTGCCCTCAGGGGGAAATTCAGGTGAGTGAAATAATATATACGGTGGTCTCACTCTTTAAACAGTTGAAACATAGCTTTAAATAAAGTATTCCACAACTATATTCAGATACAACTATTTGAAACCTGGGCTGATTTTTAATGCAACACCATCCCTTCCAGTGTGAGTGTAATACACCATGAATAGCTGCTATTTATCAACAACAACTAAGCACCTGAGCAGCAAGCAGGACCCTGCAGACTGACTGAACGCAGGCTCTAATTCCCAAAGCAGGTAGTCTTGTTACAGGAACCTGTAACTGTCAGTAGGAACTTTTTTCAGCTCTGCTAGCCTGTCAAAACGGTGCCATGTCTTTTGAATGAGCTAGTAAAGATTTAGCAATCTTAAACCTTCAATAGATCATTCATTTCCTAAATCTTCACTAGAACGCAACCAATTCTCATTCTAATAAAAATTTTTACAATTTCCGCAGTTGCAATCAAGTTTTATTCCGAGACTGTCGTGTCACTGACAAGACAATAAAGGCTTTCTTAGATCATTTCCTACAATGTACAAGTAAAGCTGAGATGATTTCACTCTTAGGCATACCCTCACCAGTGCAAAATTGCAGCCAGAAATTAACCAGTCAGGGCCATCCATCTTGGCAGAAAGAAGTAAGACATTTTTAATTTTTGATAAAGAGGCTCATTTTCCTCTCTGTTCGGACTGTTAGTAAGTCTGCTCAGTGGATACCTTCAGTCAAGTACCTCCTATACCACAATGATCTTCAGGAAGTTCTGTAGCCCCACTAAGAGTTTTGATCCTGTAGTAGCTTTAAAAAGACTAACCTCAGCCTCATGGAAAATATATTTATGGAAGAGCGATGTCTAATTCAGTGATTACTGAAGAATGAGAAAAGCAACAGGACTACTACCTCAGCTTACTCAGTGCTTGAGGTTATAACTGAAGTACAGTGTTTCTTCCTACCAAACCTCTGCCCTAGACTCAAAAGGATCTTATCTCAGGTATCTTCCCAACTGTTTTACTCAGAGCCCTGAACAGTAAGAGAAAAAGGCAGTTGTATTTAATGCAAAACCTTAACACAGTAAGCACGTATTGCAGAGACCCAGGTCACGACAGTAACGCTACAAGGCCCAGCACCTTAAGCTGCGCTTCCGATGCACATTATTAGGGGTGAAGACAAACCTGGTTGGGACTCCTACCCTTGCATAAAGTTGCTCTCCCAGTCAGGATTCATACTTCCATACAGATGCTCAGCACCTAGCATTAATTTAATGGATTGTGATCCATGCTACAGAATAGACAATAATACTGATTGTTAGAAGGAATAACCATTTTAAATCTCAAGTTATTGAACATACTTCTAATGCACATTTAATACAGACTGAACAAAAAAAAAAATCTACTATTATAGCACATGGACTTGCCGATACCTGTTTCCTTTCCAGTTAGGTACCAAACCCAGCAACTTTGGGTTGTGTCATTTCCAATTGTGACATTGTTTAAGTAAAAATACAAATTCCAATTCAAGAAAAAGTTTTAATTCAATTTCATTCCAAGTGATGTTTAACCATGTAAACATTCCACTCCTTACCAAAAAAGTGATAAAATAAGTACTTCCATAACCAATGAGCCTGTACTGATGTAATTTCTATTTAAAAATATCTACAGGAATCAAGGAATAAAAGTTCCTTTTCCTAAATATGCTTAAGCTATCATCATACTGATCACACTGGAACATTTTATAATATCAAACTTTATTGCTCAAAACTAATTGTCTGAAAAATACACATGTAGTACTCAAAGACCAAACACATAGGATTATATGATTGTGCAGAAAAAAAGCAAGCAGAGGCTCAGTGAAAATGAGGCTTTATAGTTGTACCAATTTAGCACTGGCATCAAACAGCTGCACCCAATACAACTCATACAGCAACCATTGTAACCTACTTGGGCAATACGAATGAATTTTGTTTTGTTTTTTCACTTTCCTTTCTCAGATACACATCAGAACACTGTAACTGATAATTTTATTTGGTTAACAACAGCATGGCTTCTTGCACTTCGCATTTCTTCCCACGGAAAGTTAGGAGGCTGTCACTTCCTGAATTCTACTCCAGAACCAAAGTACAGTCTAGAGAATTAATAAGATAATCATGATGCCTTTAAATACTTGGATGTTACAAATATATTTGTATAAAGCCTAACAGCATCACAGGAAAGTGGAAGTTTACATACAACAGTTAAGTTTATCCATAAGTCTTTCCAAACTTCTGAGTACCCAACTACTTCATCAGTTTTGTTTAATAAATACGTAAGAAAAAGCTGGATGACTGGTGTTTAAATAGGTAGCATCTGACTAGTCACTGGAAGTCACAGTAAGTTTTCCATCAGTACCATAAAGATTTGAATGCACACTATTTTAATCCTTAAAGTCAATATACCACACTTTTGTCGAGAAGCACATAATATGCAAAGCAGAAACTGTCTAATTCCCAAAGGATGGAACAGTTCTTAAAAATACACTCCATCCCTATAAAAATACCCATCCTCCTCTGGATACAGAAGGGATAAATAACAAATATCAGTGACAAAAGCAGCAGTTGTTTTATGCATTCATACAATCAAGATCTAAACCTTTACAGCTGATTACCTAGAAAACACACAAGAGTTACAAGACAAGTTTAGGATACATCTTGAATCACACTGTAAGTGTTCATGCAGAAGCTGAAGTTAATGCAATGATCTATCCTCTATCACAGCAGCTCGTGCGTATGTGCAAATGCAAGACTGTTACACTCCAAACAATAGTAAACATTAAAACACAAGAATACTTCACAATGACATAAACAGCAGTTAAGTTGTTTGTTCCAGCAGTTATTGCGCTATTTTCTGGACATCTCTCCAGTTAAAGGCTGCAGCAAGGTCTAATACCATCTTTTTTTGTTTGTTTTTGTTTAGAATGCATAATATACGTTCTAGGCTTTGGTTCACAATGAAATCTCTGGATGTTTTAATTAAGGGCAATGGTCACCTTGTGATTCTGATAGTGGCAGACTGAGGTAATACAGCAATCCTCTTAAAAATAATGGAAACAAATTTGTAAGCGAGGCATCTATGGATATTCTGCAGGTGACCTGCAAATGTATTGACATTCTGATTTCAGAAAAATAAAAAGATCTACACGGGTGATTTGTCTTTTACAGTGCCATCCAAGTACAGATTTTCCTGGTGAAAAAAAATAAGCTGAAGTAAAACCTACCTAAAAGAGTAATACATTTAGGCATAGAAGATATAAGCCCTGTCTTTATGAAAACAAAACAAAAAAACAACAAAAAGAGAGACAAACAGTAATCACTGCTTGTCACTACTGCACCAATATCATATACCCTTCAAAAGATGGAGATTATTAAAGCTATACAAAAAAAAGCAGAGGCAGTGTTTTTTGTTTTTGTTTTTTTTAGATAGGCCACTTCTTTAAATAATAGTTTATGTATAGTCTTCCAACTACCCGTATCCTGTTACAACAGGATTGCAACTCGTGGAACTGAAAAGCTAAATATAATAATAAAAAAAAAATGGGTGAATTCATATTTGCAGAGACCTCTGAGCATATCACTCAAACACAGAAACAGGTAAGACTCCAAGACTCCTCCTGCTTAACCTCAAACATTATATGTAACATATTAGAGAACATTAGTTTGAGATCTAAACTAAAATCCACATATTTCCAAAATAATGGGTGATATTAAAAGGAGGTCTTACAATACTGATGCCAATATTGTTAAAATCCAGTAGGCACTAAATTCATTATACTGCAGCACTCTATATGTAACATGGTAAAAACCCAATCAAAAACCCCCCTCAAGCCCCCAGATCACTGTCCAGGTAAGTACCAGGAGCTGCAGCAACTATAAGGAACTGACCTCTTTCACTCCTACAGGAGTAAGAGTGTAAAATATAGCAGTACAACTCTTGGATAAATCATTGAAGCCCTACCACCAGCTTGGTTTTCACTCTCTTTTTTAAGAACAAACTAAAGAACCCACAAAAATGGTTCTAAGAGAAGACTTACTGCAATCACCCAGTAAAGAACCCCATATGAAGAATGAAACCCACAAAGCAGTGCTTTCACTACAGCCAAAACTATTTCTTCTGTGCTTAATTTAATAAAGCCTCAGATGACATAGTGAGTACTGCCTGTTTTCTAAGACTGTATTTTATAATAGTTGCATATTTGTGATTTTCTTATTTACCAGGATAACCTGCTATGGTCTCATTCTACTCATTACTCTATGTCATATTCCAAATCTACATTCTAATTTTCATTGCAGAAGTTACACTTTTCTTTAAAAACTAAAAATGTAATTAAAAAAGTAAAAACAAAAACTTCTTAAAAAAACTTAATTGCTGCTGTTATTTCAGATTTCTCAGGGTTGTGGTGGTGGTTTTTTTTTTTTTAAGAATTCTTTGCTTTTATGGTGCAAATTAATTAAGACTTAATCGATCAAGTCAGATACATTCTGACTCCAAACAAATGAGAAATTGTTTTATTGCTGGGAAAGGGAGTGGAAGGTCTTTAAACACGTCATTGGCAAAATGTTTTCAGACCGTCAACCATCGTCAGCTGCGTTTTGTCTCCAAGCTTTGAAAACAGCCTTTCAAATTACAGTTTTTATTTTAATCAAATAAATAGGGCCACATTTTCCCCTTTCAACTGATCTGTAAACTAACATAGGTTCTTCTCAATTAAAATAAAACCCAGTAATTTTGGATATCCAGCCTATTGCTCTTAACACTACCAGGTATACTTGTTCTTTTCAAGTAATAAAAAAAATCTGCATACTGTGATCTTGAATAACTAAGCCTGGCAGGAGACAAAAAAACAAAACAAAAAGAAACAGCATTACTGGCCTGATCCTATGGCATTAGGAACATTGCTCACTTTCATGTATTTGTCACCAAAGTGTCTTATCAGTGCATATTATTATGTGCTGAAATGCAACAAAACTTTTCACAAAAATAGTTTTAGGCATGTTCATACAAGAAGATGTACATATATTTCTTTTATATATACATATATATGAATGTGTATATATATATAGTATCAGCTTCAACCTGTACATAGATATTCTGAATTTCATTCTTAAAACACATCCATTTCAAACAACATGGATGGCTTTCCAGGAAAAAGTGCTTGATTGATTTTATCCTGTGTGAACATGCCTGTCCTCTGTGCATTTGCCCAAGTAGAGATCTTTATGATCAATCCTTTAAACGTACATATCTCAGAGGTATTAAAAAAAAAAAAAAGAAAAAGAAAATAGGAAAAAGTAATATTGCCCTGATGATGCAAAAAGAACAATGCATAACTGAAGCAGCTTGGATTTTAGAAGTTATCTTGCATTCTGCAGCAAACAATTTTAAAATAATTGTTGAAAATCTAGTTCCTCCATTTGTGTTATTGCTCCCCACTTGTAAATTTTCTCATTACACATCAACAGTACACAGAGGTTCACTACCAGGTTGAGCCGATTCCACTATTGTCATCTTGGGTTTCTTTCGCGTTTCCTCCTAAAAGAATATGAAACAAACCCCACGACACAGTCATAAAGAGAATATAATAACACTGTTTTAAAATTTGAACAACTTTAGCCAAACTTGTGTCAATCTTTGTGAAAGACTAACTTGTTCTAATGTTAAAAATAAATTTACCAAAGTAGGTACAATTAAGTTATAAGCCAGTTTAAGAGAGAGGATGAAAATCTCTCTGAAAGTAGTCTCCTCCCAAAATCAAGTTTTGAACAGCTCTCTTTACGTGAGATACTGTATAAAACAAGCAAAAATTCTAATCTAAGGCTGACCCAAGGCATTCTTCCTGCTTGTAAATACAAAAGAGCATATACTCACTCTTTCTTGTGCCAGTTTTTTCATTTCTTCCTGCAACTTGTTCAGGATGTGCAGATTTGGCTTGTTCTTTTTGGCATACTGCTGAAGTTCTATCACACTTTTATCAGAGGTTTCCTATCCAACAGAACCATAAGAAACAACAGATGAGCCTTTTTGATGAAAAAAAAATTAAAACACATGGAGCAGAAGTTTAACCTGTGATAGTTGTACTTCCTTAAGTAAAAACATGTATTTCCATGAGTTAAATATTAAATAGGGTATATAATTTTGACCTGGAAGATGCGAGATTAACAGAATTATTATTGTCAATGAAAGCACTCATCTTATCGTCTGGCAATAACAAGGTATGAGAATCAATTCAGAAGAATTGAGAACTGCCCATCAAATGCATACTGCCTTTACCATGACCGGGAACAACACTATTATGCCAAAATAAATACCATTAAAGCTTTGTTGTAACTAAATTTAAAAACCCAGAAAAATACAAAAGCAAAAATACAATCACAAGGTAGGTTACAATCAAACAAAATCATGTTCACCTGTTTAACCATCTTGCTACTCTCTCTACCATACATACGCAAAAGAGAGCCCCAATTTTTCACATGTGGATGTAGTAGCTGTAGGATTTTCTGAGAAGCTAATTGTTTCCCCACTCTTTTATTTTTGCCTGTAAAAATAATAATGAAAACGTGTCAATACCGGCACATTACGTAATTAGATGAACACCCATATTTACTTGTATTATTCAAAATTGAGATACCAGAGAAGAGTAGAATAAGCATGTAACAAGTTAGATAGCTGAACCTTCGAAATGGACAACAAACGAGAACAGGAAAAAAGGAAGATACTATCAGAGGTCACACTAAGTACTGTACTTACACCAGCCTCGCACCGTGTGCTTGCCACAAGTCATGACATATTCGCTCTTCTGATTTTTACCAGGAATCACTTCAAACTTTATGGATGTATCACCCATTCCATGGTTTCTTAAGCACAAACAAAATCAGTATCATATACTAAGTAAAATTACAAACAACTGAAGTGGTTGCAGTTATCTTTGATAGTCATTGCAATGGAATTAGATACATCAATAATAAATTTTAAGACGTTAATTAACAAAGAGTTCCTTTTTAGATCAGTAACTTGACTTGAATGGAAAGGCAAGCCTTTATAAACAAAAAACAAGTATATTTATGTGTCTCACAACTGAATTCTAATCTCAGAAGACAAGAAGCATAAACAGCAAATAGGAATTAAAGGCAGATACAGCATCAACCAGCTCAGCCCACACGATGTCTCTTATAGCCACAGTGAGTGCAGTAAGGCTGGCCAGCCCACAAATGTCCAAGCTATTGACAAACTCTGTGGGGACCAGCAACCAAACAAACAATGTGCTCCGACCCAAACACCTGTACACAACAGAATTTGCTCCTTATTCTGCAGCGTTACCTTTTAAGGCACTCATGGAGAATCTGATATGGAGACAAGAGTCCAGCTTTACTGGTGAGTTCATATACCCGTGAGTCCTCAATACTGATATGGTTAAAATACTACAAAGGAATTGAAAAGGGTTATTGAGCTTTTGCGCAAATAAGACTTTAATACTGTTCTTAACCCTCATTTCTCCTTTGCAACATTAAAAAAATTCTGTTACTCTGTGCTTAACACTTAAAAACGTATTTTTAAATCTATAACGGAGGTATTTACCAACATCATTAAGATTGCCACACCTAATCATGTATTTGCATACAAATTTAAATAATTCTTTTAACTCCGATTTTACATTATACAAGATGGACATAAAAATGACAGTCTTACAAATTCTTTATCATCCTTTCTCCCTCAGGACAAGGTTATTTTAGTTGTTTTAACTAATTACAAAATTCCACTTATCAAAATGCTGTGGTTTAATAAAAGAAAACATAAAATAACAGCTATTGGAACGTTTTGTATTTTAAAACAATGGAAAAAATTCTCTGCATTTTCTTAATGACCATTTCAATAGTGTAGGGCATACAATACAGTTTTAAGTTAAAGCAAATGTACAAACAACCCATTCTGTATATTACACTTTTTAAAATAAAAACATTCCTTTCAGGCTGATCACCGATTTTTCCTTTACTCCTTACTGATAATGTTACATGCTGAATCAGAAGTGAACATATCACTGATAAACTAGCTATTTAATATTTCCAATACCTGAAAATACAGTACACGCTCTCCACTTAAAGAAACTTTTCCTTTGATTTTCTCAAATGTCACTGCTTAAAGTCTCAAATTTTAGTTGTCTGATCTGGCAATAAGTAGCTTTCACAGCTAAGTGAAAATGTTTCAGAAGTCTGGGCACTTTTAGTTCTTATTTGTTCTTCTAAGATGATCACACAAAACCAGACAGCATCTAGCTCTGAACTTTTCAAGGCATCAACCAGAGGATTCTGGAAGCCAGGATAGTGCAGGCAGTCTAGTGTCTTGGAACATTTCAGGTCTTTAGTAAGTGACCTGATATTTCAATAAGGGACTAGTTCTCTGCATCACAGTAAATTTTCTGGTCAGTTCCAACAGAAGAAGAAAAAAGAAAAAAAAGTATTTTCATTGCCATAGATTTGCTGTAAATGAAGAATTTCACATTTCCATCTGGCTGAGAAAACAATGGTACGAATTTTCATTAATATTTCTGACATTGAATGTGTAATGTTTTTAAAAACAGACTCCAACAATGACAGCCAGCAAGCAAGAGTTCAGTACCTCAAGTTCTTCACTGTCTTTGGGCTTCTCCTCAGAGGTCTGTTTAACAAAGTCAGGAATAAGGATTTCCAGTGTAGCTCGAGCTGCAGAAAATGATTAAACACCTTGATTATGTTTATTTTAAACAATGATTGTAAAGAAAAACAGCAGAATGAAGCACTCTTTAAGCAAGCCCCACATCTCCCCTAAAAATATCCACTCATATTAGAGAACAACTTTACAGGTAAGATGGGCATCTTCTTTTTGTAAGAAGTACATTTGCTTGCACTTTTTAAGGACAAAAAAAAAAAATTCTACTTGTTCAAGTTGATAATGAAAGTCTCAACTAATTAAACTAAGAAGCAACTGCTTTTTGAAAATGCCTATGAAAGGAAAAAAAAAGATAATCAAGTCTCTTTTTAAAAGTGACATAGAGCCCTTCGGACCTAAAAATAAAGAGTTGTTATCACTCCTTATTTATTACAGCCGAGCCCTAGTATCATATCACTAGGGCACTCAGAACTATAGTATTGTACAAAAAGAACACCCAGTATTTGCCTGAATTTTCACAGCAAAATACTTTTTTTTCATGCACAAACAATTATGGGCTGGCTTTTGATGATTTAGCTACACTGATAAATTTCACAAGTGCAGAAAGTACCACAGGTACATTATACATCTTTACATTTTGAGAAGTTTTTTCTTCTTGATCCTTGTGCTAAAGACATTTAAAGTTGGAGATCAGTAAGAAGTTCTAATGCGTCAGACACATTCTCATCTAGATCCTAATTATTTGCATATTTATTACAGACTTACACAATTAGAACTAATTAATGAAGACAAGTACTTGAAAAATCAATAATCACATTGTTCAGTGCAATTGTTTTATTACCAGAAAGAGAATCAAAACAACCAAAATCTTGAGGGTTTTTTTTTTGCTTTTAAAGAAGGGCAAAGACTTACATTTTGCTAAAATCCATACACCAGGTGTTTATATAGCAGGTGACAGTATAAATATAAAACCCCCAACACTCTCTTACTGGTCTGATCGTTAGAGACAGATGCTCTTACAGCTACTCAGTATACATCAATAGTTTACACATAAGTTAACATCTGAAGTTTCTTCGTGATTTTCTATCCCAGCACATTGTTGAACTTAGGGTTGTCGGAAAAGTCTCTACAACAGTATTTATCACTTTTACCAAAAAGACATGAGTGTACCTTTGTTGACTACTAACAAAATGTTTCCTACTTACTATTGCAAATATGTCATCTTCAAAGCAGAAATGAAAACAGATAAACAATTCAGCAGTTGGTATTAAGAAAGAAAAAATGTTACCAGCTTTATTCTTGGCAAGTTTTTTGCTGCTGGCAGTTCCTGCCCCATAAGTTACTCCATCAATAATCACTGAGGCTCCAAAAGGTTCACTTGGGTTCTCTGGAAATAGAGGAGGAAAGAAAAAGAAAGCTTTTCAGAACTCCCAATGTAAAATACTCATCATGAACATGAAATACCACCACTATCAAGACTTGTTTTCATCATTTCAACTTCAAGAGGGATAGAAATTGTTTACTCTTCAGAAGACTTAAGAATTGCTTACTCCAGCACATGAAAAACTAACAGAGTTTTCCATTAAGAGACTTACCACCATGTACTTCATTCTTCCAAATAAAGAACTTTTACATTTTAAGAGATCACTTGTCATCTGCCAGAATTCAAATGCTAATTCCAAAGTTTTTGCATCAGTAACACAGTGTAAATACAAGAGCTACACATTCTGATATTGAAAACTCAGTTACATTATGTAATGCATATACAGGAATAACGTAATTCTGAATAATTATAGACTCCACACTAAACTAATATGCCTGACTTGTAATTCCTTGGATGCTGACTGCAGGACTTAATCCTTTCAAGCCTGCTGCTGAAAAAGGTATAATTTCTTCCTCCTCCGTAAGGTACCCCAAAAAAAACCTGGCAAAAGCAAAAATGCAAGGAACATATGCTATACCACTTTGTAAAGCAATCTCAAATGCAGCTAGATAAGGCAATCTGGCTAGAATTTACAGGAAAAAAAAAATCCAACATTAATTTGATTCCAGTTACATTTGCCATATATGTAACGTTTTTAGATTCTTGATTAAGCATCAAGTGCATTCCCATGCTATTTATCTAAAATGAAATTCTCCCCGAGTTTTTGTTTTTCTGAGTGCTAGCATCACTTACACAGTCTCTGTACAGCCTAAGTCAGGAACTACCGAACAACCTCTCACACCACTGACACAGAATAAAATTAAAAGCTGTTCAAAAACACACACAGGTATCCACCCAGCATTTCACATAAATCCCACACTAATCATGGAACAACATAGTCTCAGTAACTCTAAGTTATTTTTAGTCCAGTAGCATGACACTTCTATTTCCATTCTTCTAATAATGTGGGCAAAATTAGTCAACATTTATACCAAATGAATTCCTACCATCTGCATTATGAACTTTTTGCCATCTGCACCTAACTAGTAACACCAATTTATACATACACAATTCTCTTAGCATGACTGTATTTAAATATGAACCTCTATGACATAACAACAATCATAACATACAGTAGCTTGAACATTTAAAGGATTTTAAAACTGTACATATCTAGAAAACCTACTGTATTTTTTGTTAATTGGAAGAAAACCAGAACAGAACAAAACCACAAAAATATCTCAAATTATTGCAGCTTCAGAAAGGGTACATATGTGTCTGCAGAATCTTTCAAATTCTTAATAGCTTCATAATTGAGGGTCTACATATTTCTCTTCAGAAACTATTTGGGCTTAGTATTTAACTTTTCAGGATTCTGATGATTCGCTAAAACCACGCGTGCCTTACAATTGGATTTTCTGGACATCAATGACAAGAAAATTAAGCAAATATTATTGTACACAGTCAGCAAAACTGTAATTGCCCTTATTTCACTGATGGGTCCTTCTAGATGCAAATGAGTTACTCAAACCTATTTTCACTTAGGCATAGTTTTCCAACTAAAAAGCCATATTATTAATTTAAATGTAAGACCGCTCTTATCCTCAAAAGCCATGTTTAAGATACAGAAAACATTTCCTAGCTAGAATTTGACTCACAACAGACTTTCAAGACATCCCCTAGAAAAAAATGTCCATAGTGTTTTATTTTTTTTTTTTTTTTTTTTTTTTTTTTTAAGAAAAAAAATCCAAGCATGTGATAAGCCCTTCAAAACAGCATGTGGTCGATCAAAAAACTTAACAGACTTACCACATTCAAAGAAATTGTAAACAGGGCGAACCTTTAGGACTCGTTGCATATATTCATGCAGTATGCAAACTTCGGATTTCCCATTGGGATTAATGACAAATTCTATAAAAAAAGAGGGGGGGAGGGGAAAGCAGGTAAGCAAGCATGTGATAAGCCCTTCAAAACAGCATGTGGTCGATCAAAAAACTTAACAGACTTACCACATTCAAAGAAATTGTAAACAGGGCGAACCTTTAGGACTCGTTGCATATATTCATGCAGTATGCAAACTTCGGATTTCCCATTGGGATTAATGACAAATTCTATAAAAAAAGAGGGGGGGAGGGGAAAGCAGGTAAGTAGTTCCAGTCTTTGGAAGACAATTTCTACTACAAATAAATAAATAAATGACAAGCTACAAGGGATAAGTGCCTGCTCAAATTAAATGCAATGCTGTTGAATCAGACATGGATAATTATGACCTCAAAGCCCATTTCCTCTGAAAAAGCATTGAGAAATGTCTGAGAAACTTCTATCAACAACTGGAAGTGCACTAATTATGAGCTAAGTCAAATATCCTCTGTTCAATATTTGCAGTCCCATGGCCTCTGGACCTCTACACGCAGCATTTTTGGCAGCTAACATCAATTAGAAATCCTCTAATATGCTCCTAAACACGTATTTTATCTCCCTTCTAACAACAGGCATGTAGACTTCAAATCCACAAACCAGAATCACTCTGGTTTTTTTTCCCCTCACAAAATCCTGTTTAGCAAGCCATAGATCAGATCACTGCCCCTTGCCCTGAACATGCTCTTTTTATTTGAAAGTTGTTTTTGTTTTGTTTTTTTTTTTTCCTGCAACAGTATTGTGTTAGTCAAGGGCACAAAGCCTGCCTCAGAGGGCACTATGGCAGCATGGGAGAGAGAAAGTTAAGATTTAGATAGGTAAAGTACAAGTAAGTCCTTAATTTAGATGGTTTCCATGTGGCTCTGAACCTAGAATTTAGGATAAAGTGTATTACCTAAAAATTCAACTGCACCTCCCTGTAACAGGGAACAGTCAATATGCAATTCATAAGTTTTAATTCTGCTAAAGAGAAGAAACCCAGAAACATGACAATGTACAAAACAAGAACAAAACCCAAATCACAGGTCTATGGACATTTTAAATATCAGACTGCAGTTAAACATACTACTATGGCTACACAGCCGATACAGCTAAGAGCTAATTCGCCCAGCTCCTCATCAGACATGATATCCACCACCCCTCACACCACAGGACACAACTGCACACACAATTCGTTCTTAACCGTTTCCACCAAACTGCTTAAAATTTGTATTTTTAATTGCAGGTTTTAATCTGGATCAATCTGGCATTTGTAATCTGTCTTCAATTCAGGACCAATTAGAACTGGTATAGAACTGAGAAGGCAGTAGCATTCAGTGACTAGGCAGGAGGGTTTTCATTAACAACCAACAGTAACAAGTATCTGAAGGTAGTAACCAGTTACCAGGACTGCAACCTTAAATAAAAATCCTTTCATTTAGGAATTATTCTTTTTTAATAGGAAGTATATTTTGACCGTATTTTTCCTTTACTATGTAATATGATGGATCCAAGAACACAGAATTCTAGAACAAGAAGAAAGTGGACTTATTACAGGATTTTTTCCTTTTTTCAGTCAAGCTTAGAACTGTAATTAGTCTTTGATACAGAATATTTGAACTCCAGGTAGACAAACTAACCTTTCTTTGTAGGTGCATCTTGCACAGACAAGGTAATGAGTTTCTGATTGGCAGGCAGAATAGGCCGCTCAGATTCTGCCTGCTTCCGCTTCATTTCACGATTGAATTGCCGTCTCTCAGCCCAGGTTCTGAATTTTTTTACAGTAACTTGTTCAAAGTCAAAACGCTTTTCCAGATAGCGTCTAAAATCTTCCAGATCTAAGGAACACAAGCAAGTTACTCTCTCTACTTTACGACTGAGAAAACATTAAGTTCACTATTTCTACTGTTCTAAACAGTATGTTATAATTATTTTTTTAGACTAGGAGCAAAAGTAGTGGCTTTAGTTCACATACTCAAGGTTAAGATGCTATTTTATACTAACAGAACTAATTACAAGGTTTCCTGTCACTGGGTCAAACGCAAAACATTTGTGCAAACTGGAAAACAAAACAAAAGAACATTTTATTCTGTCACTTGAAGATTTTACTAAGCCCTAACCACCATAATACCCAACACAATTTGTAACAAAACACTAGTAACTGTTCTACTTAATCACATATTCACCTTATTACCTGAAGCAAGGTATATACAGGGATTAACAATAGTTATGCTATTAGCCTCAGTTTCCTGAAGCCAAAACTGACTATCACTGCCTATTTATTAAACAGTGTACCATGAAACACTGTATAATGATGCTCCATGCACTCCACGAGTATCTGCTGGCCTCTAAACAGAATTTAACATATTCACTTTCACATACAGAGTACTAAAAGACTGCCCCCCTTAAAAGTACAGCTGCTTCCCCTTTATAGGACATTTCTGCAGATATAATCAGCAAAAATAAAAAGTAGCATCCCAAGATGTAAACAAAGAAAAGCAAGCTGCTGGCATTGTTTCCTTCCACAAGGAATTCCAAATGCAAGTCACACTTATACTTGATCACTCAGTATTTTTTTCAGTAATACAGAACAGATCCTATTTAAAGAGAGAGATAGACAGGTGAACTTCACGTAGAAAATAAGTACTTACTGGTTTTAGTTTTGCTGCTAAATATTGATGGTTTTTTTTTTTTTTTTTTTTAAATCTTCTGGCATGGTTTTCGGACTGAACAGGACACGTGTAATGACAAGGACAAGTTTTATGTTTGAAGGCTACAAAGATAAGTGGCAGCCTACAATCCATATCACTATTCTGCGCAGCAGTAATTTACATGGATGATACTCTCAAGTACTGTGGTAGCTGTGGTAAGTGGCACATGACCTTTCTAAGTTCCTCTAGTTTCGCAGTGATTTTGACATGACTTCTTTAGGCAGCTTTTTGTATAAAAGTGTGAGACTTGCATAAATAAAGTAACGAAGCATCATACCCCTTGGCATGAGTGCAATTATATTTGCATAACTTATTCTGCTAGACTTGTGTAAATAAGCAAATCTAGTTTAACTACACCATTTATCTTAAGAGTTCATACTGAAAATAGATTCATTCAGCCAATATGGAGACTGCATAGAAAAGCCTATTTAAAGAAGTCACACAAACACACTTGACAACAGCAATTCATATGTATATGTTGACTTAATTGATTCTTAAACTGAGATAAAGTCTACAGGACTAAACTTCCAAAATTTTCACATTTTTGTGTGTAAAACTTTTGCAAGTGGACTCTCAAGTCTCCAGCAAAAATCTCCGCTGTACGTTTCTCTTCCTGTTAAAATCAAAACTGATTTCTAATACTGGATCTATTTCTCCAGATCTCTGCATATGAAAAACTGTGCAGAAAGACAACTGACCACTTGATGTCAGGCAAGATATTATTCAGTTGCCAAGTCTGGAATAAAGCATATGTATCCCAAATGCCATTACCCCAACTCCAGCCAAGAAAAGACTCCACTTTCCATACATACCTACAGATTCATCTTTACATACTTCAACTTTGGCCTTAACTTGTCCTAAGGCTCCTTGTGCTGCATCTCCCCCTGAGGGGTCTTTGTCATCTAAAGGCCCAGAATCAGCAGCAGTAGAATCTGGTTCTTCAGTTTGGCAGTCCAGTTCTGAAGATTTATCTAGGTGCTTTACAGGTGATACTTCCCCATTTGGGGTTATGTCATTGTTTTGTTCCCTTTCCTCGTTTTCCTTCATTTTTTTGTAATGCAAGCAGGGAATGCTACTAAGGGGAGGATCATGTTTCTGCAAATACAAAATAATACAGAAGGTTTCAGTACCTCAAGGTCACCAAAAGCAAAACTCAAAAAACAAACAATGTAATCAAGATGGAATTTACTTTTATTTAGTCTAGGCTCAAGCTTTTCTTTGGTCAGCAATCTTATTCTACTCAAGATCTGAGTACGTCCACTCCTGTGGTATCTTGGCACCGTGTAACACTGATACTAACCTTCAAAGTGTGTTTGCTGTTTTAGATCCAAATTATATTCTGTTCAATTACATGCAAATACTACATGCTTTCATAAAATCCACTGAGCTCTCTTGGGATTTAAGACCATGACATTAAATCCAGTATCTGCAGATTCCTTGGGTTCATGAACGTTACATGCTTACTTCTGTAAATGTGGACCATAAACCACAGCTCAGGCTAGTTTATAGCTACAAATAAATTATCTGAATATATTTCATGGTGGAATAAAATCAACATTTTGCAGCCATGTGCTAGAACAACGAAGGCACCAAACAAGACCATCTAATTCACTTTAACTGCCCAAACTCATTGCAAAAACTGAAAAACAAAACACCGTAAGAAAAATCATATCGTATTTTCAGAAACAGAGTTTATTTTTCAAGTACCTTAATTCTAACACTGGAAAGAAGCCTGCTAAAGTAGAAAAATATTCAACTATTTGCAGGAACATATCTAATTTTTAAATCTCAGTCAAGTATTTAAGTAATTAACAGCTCTCACCCTTATGCTTCCTGTTCCCAAGAAGTAAGGTCTAGACCAGGTAACAACCCTAGATTCTCTGTGCAGATAT
>NW_009231488.1:24262-32491 GCF_000690835.1 Fulmarus glacialis
TCCATCCATCTGGCAACGGTTCTGTAGGAGGGCGGCCACGACCTTTAAAGCAAAGAATCGCTTTAAACTTGGATAGACTGCTTAGAAGAACAGAAAAAGAATCAAGGTTTTTATTTTTATTGCTTTTTCTGTCTCAAAGGATAAAATGACACTGAAACACAATTTAAAAAGTTTTGTGGAAAGATTTTGTTTTGCTTTAATAAAAAGGCTTATGCTTCTAATCCACATTAAATCCTGCAAAATTACAGATTCCATTATGTTTTCAACTGAAAAGCAATAGTAGCACTAATTTTTATACAGACTGATTTGTTCATTTCACCAGTGAATTTTCTCTTCTCTTTAGTCTTCTTTATGTACTTACATCATCACAAGCACCACTAAATTTAATGGAGAAGTCCTCAGCTGCTTCAAAAGCAAGTACTTTTCTATTAAAAATTTTTGCACTTGACACTCAGGCATAAATTTGCTTTGAGACACCACTAGACCCACAGACCCAAACAGCCAGCAGTGAGTTAGGCTGTAAGCTAAGGTTTTCCTATTATATTTTTCAGCGTAAGCACAATACAAACCAGGATCAAGTCTACGAGCCTTTACACTTAAATATTTTAGCCATCAAGAATACTACTTCTTCCAGAAAACAAGACTGAAATTAGAGTACAATAAGCCAATATGAGGAATCGCACAGCAACAGAAACAATATTGCAATAAAATGCTTATGCTCACACTCCTTTCTATTCCAGAAATCACAGAATGGTCTCACTCCTCTCTACATCAGAAATCAGAGACCAGACTCATCTTAGCTAGGAGCTGCTTGGCAATCCTGTGTCAGCATAAAATTTTGGAGGAAAAAACTGTTTGGCTTCTTATTTCAGAATATAGTGAAGCTGTAAAATAGTCCTCTAGGGCAGGTTCAAATTTTAATTCTAATTCAGACTATTTTCAGTTACATTCTTCTGTATTGGTTCACATTCTCTGCTCTTCTTTATTAGTAGCTTGTAACATTTACACAATGAAACTTGAAAAATGTAAGCCACTTACCTTCCTAATGATTTTTTTTTTACCTAATATTGCATGCATAAAGACTTCACATAGAGCAATTTCAACAACCGAAGTTATATAACTAAAGTAGAAAGAAGTTCACAATGACCACAAACAGGCTTCAGCAGTTTCACAGTATTGGAGACAAAAGAATATCCTTGTTCACCTCCCCACCACTGAGGTAACATTCTTTAGAATTTTTCACAAATTCACACACTAAAATACATTTTCATTACATACAATAGATGAAGATCAAAAGCACCCCCAAAAATTAACTTCACTGTTCCAGAATGTGAAAAATCATATCCTATAGTAAGAAGCCTTCAAACAACAGAATTCTGTAACATATTAACTATTTCACAAGAATTGCTATCCTAAACTTTGCTTGCTGATACACTTTTATTCTACAGACATAAGCCACACAAAAAAATTATAGATATTTAATGAACATTAACTTACTTTTAAGTACAGTTTTAATTTTGGTCATCATTGGCTGCACGCTTGTTTCTCCATCAGACTGGTGATCACTTTCACCACCGTATTTCTCATTTTCTAGTCTCCTTGTTTTGGGTGCTCGAAGACCCTCTTCCAGCAGAGCATCCACATCATTATCAAAGTCATCCTGAAAGAGACTTCATCAGACACCATCCTTCAGGGTCTACTAACCTCCCTTTCCCCTTGCAAAGAAAAAGTATACATTTTCTCTATGTACTTCTATACAGAGAGAAACTAGAAATTTCCAGTGATTCCAGTAAAAAGACTGAAAAACAAGAAAATAAGTTTTTGTGAGAACTGGTATTTTTCATGATAAGCCTTATTTTTAAACAAGGCTACAGAAGCTGCCACACAACTCAGAAGTTTGACCAACATAATTTACAAAAGTTTTCAGCCAAAGTTCTGTCTCTGAAAATTCTGCATTTTTGACTCAAGTACTGCACTTTTGTAGAAAAGACGCTTTCAGTGAACATCTTCACCTACTTTTTCTTAGCCACTTGGAAACCTCTTACCCACGAAAAACCTGTGGATTTACTTACCTCATATGAGTAATTCAAGGTTTCTTCATCCACTTTATCTCTTTGAACGATTGCTTTAGATGTGAACCCTCCTCCTTCTTCATCTATTTCCATCAAATTGTCGGTAAAATCTTCTAGCTCATCCAGAACTGCATATTCCACTCTCTTTTCCTGATCAACATCATTTTCATCATCCTTCTTGTCATCATTTTCACCCCCTACTCCTACAGCTTTACCATTATTACCACCAAAAGGACAAACATGCAAATCCCCATTGACATTATTAATACCAAAATCTGTATCTGCCTTATAATCCTGCTCAACTCCAGTGTACAGAACCTTCCTATCTTTACTTTTGCAGCTTTCTGTAAAGCTAACACTAATCTTTACATCTTTAAGTAACTTAAGATCTGGGGTGAACTTTCGAACTGAAGGTGCATGACGAGCAGTTCTCGGGCTTTGGTCACTACTGTTAGGGTCTATTATAAGACGACTTTTGTAGCAGGCAGATCCCTTTGTGAGAAGCTGTGTTCTGCAGATACTGTGCGTGTCCCCAGCAGGGGTATCTGACTGTCCATCACCACCAGAGCCAACGTCCATTACCTCTGCGTCACTGGACGTTTGCAGGGGAGGTGGTGGAGGCTGTTCATTAGGCGGCAGAGGTGGGGGACAAGTATGATTCTCCACATTCATTTCTCTTGCAGGTTCTTTAGGGAGGGGTGGTACATTTTCATATTTCTCCATTTTTAAAACTACTGTTTTTTAAAAAACAATGCTTTAATAAACGTTTATATCTATATTCCTAACATGCATAAGTCCATCAAGATTGGTTTATCATGTTCTATTCAATATGCAACACTGATGATTCAGTTAAGCTGACTACATTGTTCTTTTCATTAATGTAGACAGCTTTCAGAATCACTGTCTCAATTATTGGAAATCACAATGCATTCAGCTTAAATAGCTGAAGACTAAGACTGCATCTTCATTGGACAAGCAGGTCTCCCTTTCTTCTTTGAACCTACAAGAAGAAGAAAAAAAAAAAAAAAAGATCTTTGTCAGAAAAAAAATGGAACTAGTATCCCAGGCAAGAAGAAAAAATGTCACTCCTTCCAGCATAAATTTAAAGTAGAAGTAAGAGCGACATTTTTACAGTGAAAAAAGCAGGGTATCTTGATACCATTTTGAATGAGGCTGAAGTTAGATTCTTTTTACTGCTTGATCTGTAAGCCAGCAGTGGATAATTTGTTGGCTATCTCTGCTTGGTTAGCAGGCAGGGCATTAAGCATGGCATTTGTGGGGACCAGACTAAAAACTGTGCATTTGGAGGCGGATTCTCCCATTATTTAAAATAACCTGGCATTTGAGCCACACTGACCCATAGAGCAGAAAGGATAATTAGCTTACAGTTAAAGACAATCTGCAAAACCAACAAGATTTTAACAACTATGGTCTTATAAGACACATAGCTTTTTGAAAGTTTAAGTTATTAGATATTTTTGAAATCTCACTGGAAGTTTTAACAGGAAATCTCATAATTTACTAAAAAAAAAAAAAATCACACAAAAAGACTCTCTAGAAAACCAGATATTACACATTTGATCTTATATTCCATACTATTATGGGACTACATATTTTTATGTCTGAGAAATTCAGGTCCAGATACATAGAGTTAAAGCTCAGATTAATTCTGGAAGGCATTTAGAAGCCAATGTTTTAGGTAATTTAATCTGGCAAAAATATTCAATTGCTCTAGGAAATTTTACGGGGTGTGGGGTGTGTGTGTTTTGGGTTTGTTTGTTTGTTTTTTACATTAAGTGGGTTCTTTCTACCATGTCTATGATGGCTTCTTCAATTATACTTTTGTCATCTCTGCAGGACTACAAGCACCTGGGGAAAGGAAGCATAATTTCTTACCTGCTATTTTGGTTTCTCCAAGTCCCTCCGTACCACCCCAAATTGGGCTTAAATCTTCCTACCAGCTAGAAATAAAGCAGTTTTACTCTGCCCAAGACAGCCAGCTAGCTGAATCTTCTCTGTTCAAAGTATTTCCAGGTAGTAGAGAAAGCCTACCCAAGTATTCTAGAAAAATAAGCTCCGAGTCCTTAGCATCACTGTATAACATTTGAAGGCAACAGGGCAGAACGTCTGGGTTGTCATGAGGGACTTAGAGAAGCCAAATATAATTCTCTAATGTGTCTCTATGCCAGCCCAGACAGAACAAACCAATGCAATACCCAAACACCAACCGGGGCAAGGCAGGAAGCTGGGAATCAGGAATTATAATAGGGATCAATTAAAATTCAACAGCATAGAGAAGCTACCTACCTGGAAGCTGGAAGAAAGCAAAATATACAACAGAGCGAACTCTTATTTTAGTGACTTGGCAATAAAGAAAGTTTTGCTAAGGCAGCAGAATAGTTCATATTTTGTGGTGTTTTGGTTTTTTCTTTTTTTTTTTTAATATACTCAAAACTGTGACACATTCAAGACACTGAGCTTGGTATGCACTGTAGAATTACTAAGGAAAAAGACGCCATTTTGATAAAAGCTCTAAAATAATCCCATCTTCTCTGACATAAACATGTTACCTTCCAGAATGAAAAACAGCTCATTCACCAGTAAGACAAGCAGTTCTATATATTTAAATCCATTCCATCCTACAAGATGGTCATACAATCACCTGAGCAGTGATCAATTCCTTCTTCTTTCAACAGGTTCTGAAACACCTCATGTTATATAGAACACTTCTAGAAATATATTTGCCTAATAAACTTCCCCCTTCCTCATCTTCAGATTAAAAAAGAAAAAAAAAAAGGCGAATGACAAATTATTAAAGTTCTTCACAATAAATCATTAGGGTCTTCATTGTTAATTCTGAACAAAACAATCAAAAGTCACAGTACAAGTCTAGTAACTCCTGGAAATTAAATACCTAAGTAATCTATTTTTTCCACCTTAGAGTCTTTAGAAGACTCTTGAAAAGAGCAAACAGAAGTAATTTACAAAGAAACAAAATATTAAAATTGGTATTCTAGAACTTGAAAGAGCGCTACCTTCCCATATGATTAAGGAGCTACCTGGTCCAACCAGGAAGACTATTTTTGACAAGTTATAAGATATGATCGTGAATGCAGTTTCCACATCCCCGATACACATCCTGCTCCTACGCTAAAGAGAGTTTTAACAACACCAATGTCAAAACACAAGAAATTCATCTTTACCTGCCTAGCTTTGGCAGTTCGTTGATACTACACCTCTGCTCTTTGTGGAAAATATGTCTTGTTACTATATTCAAGCACTATCAACAATGAAATTCTTGTTGTCTTCCCCTTCTTGTCAGCCTTGAAATAACGAATAGCATACCAAATCACTGCCAGGGATTGTCTATTACTCAGTACACGTACTGTGGCCAGAAAAAGTGCTAGACCGAGATGAGTTTAAACTAGCTTCTGCATTTCTGGCCGTAAACCTGCCACATCCCTAGGGTAAGGTAACAGAGTCTGGCAGCTCTACAGTTACAGTGGGCTACAATACCTTCCTATAAGCTACAAAAAGCCAGGGAGAAGCAGAGTAACACAGGTCCCATTCCCATCCACTTTCTTGCCAACTGACATTACAACATGCCCTTTATGTCAGGGGCTGGAAAAAAACCCACAACAAAACCAATAAGGATTTTCCGTTAGATAAGAGGTATTTTAAAAGAAAGACAGAAGGGAAGAAACTTAAAAGGATAAATTAGATGAGCCTGTAAGTTAAAAACAGCCAAACGGACCTTAGATCAAAGGAACCCAACAACGACGTTTAAAAACAAATTTAGCATACTAGGTTATGCAACATTAGAATACAACATAAGTTAGTCTGCCTATTGTCATCCTTAATTAACTTGCCCTGAAAGAACAGATTTTATTCTCCAAGGCTCCACCAAGTTCCATTGACAGTTTCCATAAGGGCTCCTTAAAAAGATATGGAACACCACTGACAGCTGCAACAGTCAGTACAAGACACTGAAAGAACTCTAGATGAACTGCTGGAAACATGAATGCACAGTTCATGTTCTGCAGATCACCAGTACATGGAAATTTCACATTTTAATTGCTTGCTCTTATTTTAGCAGATCATTTGAAAAAGTTCCATGTCACAAAGTAAACTCAAAGAAACAGATACATGGTGGACATCTAAATGTAACGTAGCAAACTGCACAGGTCCCAACAAAAGCAGCGTCTTGGCTTGGTTGTCTTATAGATGTTCTTTGAAGGCAGAAAGAAAAAAAAAAACCCACATGCTTTGTTTAATAAGTACCACTGGCTATTCCTGCAATCAGAACGGGGCGGAGGGAGGGTGTGAAAGTACACAGAGAAAAGGGTATCTCTTTTCAAGACAGGAAAAAACCAGAATCTTAAAATTTGTAACCAGCACTGCCCAAACTCAAAGAGGAACTCCCTTCACTGTATAGCGTGTCGGCAGTCTTACTTCACATTCAGTGGACCTGGAAAGAAAGAGTGGCTCAGAGCAAACTCTCCTTATTTGCTATCCAAATACAAAGTCCTCTTCCTCCCCCTCCGGTTCCAAATGGCAACTCTGCAGAGCAGAATTTATGAGGCATTGATCATGCTTAAAGATCCACTCAGCTTTAACCCTTGTCAAAGTAATTCCTCACTCACAATCATCTACCTTCTTTTTATTATACTATATCTATTGTATCTTTTTGATACATATAGTCCTAAAAATAAGTTAATCCTATTTATTATCAACGCTAAAAAAACCCCAAAACCAAGGAGACTGAATTTATTTTCTTTAAACCAGAACAGGAAGTCTCAAAAGAAAAATATTCTGTAAGTTAACTACTACATATAGGAACTCATTTCTCTCCCCGTTATCACTCTGGAATAGAAAGATTCTGAAGGAAACAACCACTTTGTGTAAATCATCAAGGCAGTTTAGGAAAAGGCAGTCAGGGCCCAACCATAACATTATCAGCGGCAAATACAGACAAGGCTAAAGAACTCTAGTTCATAAGACTTCATCCCGTTTCAGAACGAGCAGAGCACATAATTTTGGAAAGGCACCCTCAGAAATGGCAAAGCAATTGCTGCTTTTATAGCTCGACCAATTTTCTGGCAGGGCTTAGATGGTTTCAATTAATTGTGTAAAACAGGAAACCATTTTTAAAAAAAATCTGCAAATCAGAGCCCAGGAAGGAGAAAAAAAAAAAATATTCTTCTACCCACATCACAAATGTTGTAAAGAAAACCAGCAGACATAAGGAACCAAATTCCCCTCTCAGTCTCTAAAAAAGAAAAATAATCCTAGTAATCAAAAGGAGCTGCCCAAAAGAACTAGGGACCTAACTCCTCATCCAGAATTAAAAATAGGAACCCTTAAGTTTAGTTACCTAAACAGAAGTGAGAAGAGGTACGTTCACAAAAGAAAAATTAAAGATCTAACTCCAGTGTTTGTAACTCACAACCTAAGGGAGTAAAGAAGTTGAATGGGTTCACCCAGCAAGCCCGTAATCCCAGCTCACGAAGGAGTGATGCCTGGATGTTAGGGGGCCCACCCTCTCAGCAAGCAAACAAACTTTATAGATAAACCTGAAGCCTAAAGAAAAGAGGTGCAAAAGAGAGACTTATTTTTCCAGCCAAAAAAGGTGAAGAAAGTTAGGAGAATAAACCTTTTAGAGACTGAATGAGACAATTTAGAGGAAAATATAACTGTACTTCACTATCAATAGAAGGAACACACGAAGAAGAATCCTGAGAGTTAGGGACAGGCACACCACCTTATCTTCATCATCCCAACGTACCTGAACTAAAAAAAGTGAATGGGTGTCCGCACACGCGCTGGTGAAAGGCTGCCTTTTCTTCTTAACTTTGCAGAGGAGGAGAGACACGTTCTTCTCCCCTGTATAAACGGATGTGTCTAGTGGAGATCCTCCCTCTCACCCTCCCTCTACCTTAAGACACACACACGTACTGTGAGACACGATGCAGTGTAGAAACTCTTGCCAGAGTTGATACTCCCCATCACCCCGCTGACAAGGAGGTGTGCGGGTGGGTAGAAAGACATGGCGTTTCCTTTCCTTCTACTACCCTGAATGGAATTCCACGGCGGGAGCGAGTAGGGAGGTGGCTGGGGGCGGGCGGGAAACCTCCCCCCAAAAAATCCTAAACAAACA
>NW_009231489.1:0-23226 GCF_000690835.1 Fulmarus glacialis
GGGGGGGAAGGCTACCAGTGGGTGGAATGACTGGTTTGCTACATTTAAAAGGGTGTGTCCAGCTCATCAAAGAGTGAAGAGGAGAAAGAGACATCTTCTTTGTTTACTTTGGCCTTTAGTCCTGGATTTCAAAGGTGCAGGAAGTCTAGACTTTGCAGACTGTCTAACTTGAAAGGACTGTGAACACAGCCCATCTAGAAACCTGGCCATCATTCTCATTTTGTGCTGCCACGCAGCTTCCATTATAAGGAGTCAGACATGAGGAATTAAGTGGTTTTTAAGCAATAAATGTTGATCATGTGAGATAGGAAAAAATTCTTCTGACTCATAAAGACCACAATCCTGATCAATAGTCAGTGGGAGCTCATGGTGATCCGGGACTTTACCCACAGTTTTACAGTGTTATTTCTGCTCACAAAATTAGTTATGTAATTTCTTGCATCTAAAGTCTTTAGGTGATCCAGGTACATATTTTATCCATGCTCGGAATACCTTCAAGGCACTTCTCTTCTTTGACTGTGCCTTGTACAGAACCATAGAATCACATAATTGTTTGGTATAATGTTGGGCAAGTGTATAGGGTGGTGAGTACTGGATGTGAGTACTAAAAATGAAGCCCATATTTACTTCAATGCTCTATTCTATTCTTTCAGTAATACCCAGGACTTACGTGGCACCCATATCTAAATATCAGTTTGGCTTACATGCTTTGATGTTTTGGAAAATCTTTTGTCTGCACTTTTAAATGCTTAAAAAATAATAAAAAAACCACCCACACCTTAATTAACCTTACTAGCATTTTTGACATACTAATCTGTTTTGATTTCTTTCTTTTCTCAGATGAATTTTTCCTTTTTCCCTTTCTGTTTGCAGTGTTTACATGGGCAAAGGTAAAACAGAATAAGCACATCCTACAGGAAACAAGATTGTTCCGAGGTTTCTGCTTCAGGCGTCCTTTCCTATTGATGTGCTGCAGTAGTTAATACTGCATTGAATGAAGCAGGTAAATATTTATGGAGACTTAAGTGATCCATAAATTACTTATCTTATATTTTACCTTTTAAGTGTAACAATTTAGATTTTTAAATGTAAAAATACTGTGAATACTTTAAATATACAGTTTTCAAATACTGTGTTAAAATACCATGGCAAGGCAACTGTAGTTAAATGCTTCTACACAATTTTCATGAACAGTATGTTACCAAAACTATTTCCAAACAATGACCCTTCTAGCAAATTGCCCTCAAAGACAGACTTCTTTGAGCTGATCGGAAATGGGAACATAAAACCGACAACATTAGAACACTCCAGGAACTGGACTGTGTGTTTTATAAGAAATTTTGTGACCTAGAAAGAACTTTGCCCTACAAAAACCAACCAAACAAATGTCCTGAAAAACAAAATCCTGCTTCACTGTGAGGGCTGGCGGAAAGGAGAGTTTATTTTTTATTTACTATGTCTTTTATTCATCTTTTCTTATCTTTAATGTATAAAAGATAAGGAAATGCTGTAACGAAAGTTATGTCAATGTTGTGTCTTCTGGACTTAATGCCTCTCTCACAGTCTTACATATTTTACTCCTGTGTAGCCACTGCTTGAGACTTTTACCAGGGTAAGTATGAAGAGAACTGGGCTGTTTGCTTTCAGTGATTTTCAGTAGTTGTACAAAATACTCTCGTTTCTTCAGTACTCTCAAACCGTTGTTTTTTTTTTATGGATAGATTTAGCTAATATGAATGTCCTGAGGCTTTGCAAACATAGAGCATTGAATTTTGCATCTTATGTTAATCTCTGGTGTTAGATTTTGGTCCTGGTGAATTATTACCTCCTTGCTCCTTTCTCAGACAGTTCTGTGGGTAATATTAGATTCTGCCCTTGGACTGAATTGTTAAAATGTGGTTTGAGGTCTAGAATGGTTCCTGCTGCCTGGTCGTCTGCCTAGCTCCCCCAGTTCCTCTTGATCCTGGTGCCCACTTTGCCTATGGACCTCTGAGCAATCGTATCTGGATATGCAATACTCAAAGGACTAATGGAATCCGGCTATATGCTTGCTACTCCTTTTCTGGGCAGGATTACGCAAACCTAATACTTATTTAGCTTTGGGTTCTAACACCCCATCCACTGCCCCAGGGGAACAGACCAGGTGTCCTGGTTTTATAGCTCCTTTACATGACCTTGTATCTTGCTCTCTTCTCAGTCATTTTTTCAGTCTGTCCCTACTTTTTATTTAGCAAATGCTGTAAACTTTTTTAAAATGGAGATTGTACATTTCTGCACAATACAAATGGTCCAAATGCCATTTTTCCACTCCAGCAGTTTTCACTTCAGCTGTTCCTTAGTTTATACCCAAGGTTTGGGAGGGTTAGGGTATGTTTTGCACCCTGATGGAATGTGGTGCTAATAAATCACCAGGGGGATGGGATGTGCTTGGACTTGCCCCACTGCTGATGTTCTAAAAGGGTAGCCAGCTGTTGAGCTTATTCACTGTCCCATCAGAATCAGGGTTGGGCTTGGGGCATTTTATAGATCCCTTGACTCTTCAAAAACCTGGTTAGTTGAAATTAAAAAAAGAATCCTCCTGGATTTCTGGGTAATACTTTTAAAACCTTAGATCTGGTCACTTGTTAGGAATTGTGCTATTATTATATCCTCTTGATTTCTCATTGGGCACCTTTCAAACCAGTTCAGGAAAGAGGGCCCTCATGATGTAGCGTCCAAAGATCACCCCTACAGTTTGCGATGAGGTGTGGGAAGTTAAAGCAAATGGATGCATCTGACAATCCAAGTTCTCCCCTTTTAAGGTTACAGATGTACTAGAGAAATACTGTGATTATTTTGTCTTGCTACAGTTCTCTGGCTGGCTCAGTGCCATTCAAAGTGGCTGACTGCCAGTGAGGTCTATGATCTTTTGATTTTCTTCTCAGCGTGAACCATCTGCTCCTTCAGTCCTTGCTGCAACTTTTTTAGCAAGTTCAAAGTTGGCTACACCTTTCTCAGCCTCCCTTATTTTCCAGAAAAACCTCTGATTTACAACACCCAGATTGATGATTACCTTTTTGATTTCTTTTTACTACTGAAATGATGGGAATGTTGTTATTGGTCTTCCTAATGAATCCAGACATTCGTCACTGATAGACTGAGGTGTTTTCCCTCCTTCTTTTCTGTTTTTCTCTGAGGTCTTCCTGGGAAATTTCCAGATGCTGTTTTAATTCCTTTTGCAAAGTTTCAGCCTCTGACTGGGAAGCATCTTTGGCTACCTTGGAGTTTAGTGTGCTCAACAGAAATCTCAACTCACAATTTCTTCCCCTGGGGAAATCTTTGGTTTCTTCTTCAAAAAGGATCTCACTACTTACACCATTGTTACTGTTTTTATAGAGTAGGTAGCCAACATTCAGGTTTTGCAGACTGTTTCTATTATGACAGAAGATCTGTAATATAAGCATATATTTTTTTGTATGATCCTGTTTATTTACAAGATGTATGAGGTAACATTCATATTCCAGGAAATAAATAAAGGTCATACAAGAGAAAGCATTTTCTTTGCTCACAGATAGAAGCATTCTTTCAGCCAATGCTCTATCCCCCAAATTCCATGACTTGGCTTTCTTTCAAACTCCCAGGTACTTGTCTTGCTGGCTTTTTGGCTTCTTTGCTTGCATCTGACTGCTCCTGCCCATAAACACACACACTTTTACCAAACAGTACAGAGTTTAGATGAATTTATAGACATCTCCCAGCAAAAGTCCTTCACCATCTAGCTCAGCTTCTGGGTCGGCTTGCATATGGCCAGAGTTTTGGGTAGTGACTCATTTGTTTCAGCTGTGTTATGTGCCTTACACTAAAAAGGACTATGATTTCTTCTTCTGTTTGCCCTATATGAGGAGGCCTGTTAACAGCATCAATGATGTCTCATTCAACCTTCACCATAATACTAAATCTGTGCGTAAGGAGGACTGGATTATCCTTCAACAGATCACAACTGCATAGCCTGCCATAAAACTGCAACACAGTTTAATTTATGCCCTTATCCATTTTTGTCCTACTGGTTTTCTTGGAGCAGTCCTCAGAAAAGAAATTCTGTGGCATCAAGTGAACAGGAAAGACTATCTGTGAGTTAAAGTTCACCTTTTATTCATTCTGCAAGGTGTGAGTTAATGGGCACAACTGTTTCTTTTTCCATCAATTGCTTGATCAGTCAATGAGACGTGAGAATAAATGCAGCTTCACGTTGTTTTATTTCATCACTTCCCATGTCAGTAAGGTATCGTATTGGCTGTACGTGGCAAGGTGTTGGCAGCGGGGGGCTGCAGGGTGGTCTCTGTGGGAGGAAACCAGGGGCTGCCCTGTGCCCAGCCGGCTCCAATGGACCCACAGCAGGACACAGCTGAGCCCATCAGCTAAGCTGGTGGCACCTCTGGGAAACATGTTTAAGAAAGGGCAGGAACAGTGGACAGGCAGAGGAGGAGGGAACAGAAGAGTGAGAAACAGCAGAGGGAACACTGTGTTCTTGAGCCTAAATTTATCAGACCAAATCACGCCTATATTCCTGTACTAGGGACATCCTCTTGGCTAGAAAGTCACTGTATAATAAGGCATGGTTGGGGTGCTGAGGGGTGAGCTGCCCACTGCCATGCACTTGGAAACAAAAGGCAAAGGCTTTTAGGCAGAACCAGAACACCTGAGTCTCCAGTCATAGCTCTGCATGGTTTACTTCCTGCAGTTCTTTTGGATTTGTACTAGTGAAAGATAGAAGGCAATTAAATGTTTCCTGTATGTATGCTACAGAGACATAATTTTTCAGTAGCTGCAGAAAAGACATTCTCTCCTGCACGTGCAGACAAATAGTTTCTGTAGAAGGGCCTCGGCCAGGACACAGGATCTTAGTGCTTTCAGACTGTGGAAATACAGATCTATAGATCTATTTATCTTTTTCTAACTTATATTGTAGTTATAACCAGTAAAAAAGAGGTCAGAATGTCATATGCAAAAGGTTTAGATATGACACAGAATAGACTGAATTTAACACCTATGCTTTAAATCAAGACTGAAGTTAAAAATAAAATTCATGTTATATATTAATCAGCAATCATGTGAAACAAAACCTCCTTCCCAATAAGCTGGCATTTTTATTGATTATTATGACTTAAAATATATTTGAAAACAGTAATATAATTAAGTGTTGGTTATGAAAATATACACTTATTTTTTTCAAGGAATCTGTGCAGATCATCCTTGAAGCTTTACTGAAACTGCTTTCCTTCTCTCTCTTCCTGAACACACACATTTATTTGTGATGCTTACCTCCAACCCCTATGGTTGGAGAATTCAATTGCTATCACTATGAAGAATTCAATTGCACAAGTTCAGTGGGAACCTAAATGAACCCTCCCTGCAGATGGAATAGTTCTGAGAATGTCTTTATCCCTTGAACTGGGACACTGGCCTATGTAATTTTTTGAATTAAGTCTGTTTACTTTTGCCTTAACAACTCTGGAACTTTTGTTCAGGCCAAAACCAAATCAACGCCATTCAGGCCTTTTTTTTTTGTTTCATTTTCTGATGGTCCTGTAATAAAACAGAAAAGGCTTTTCAAAAATCTGTTTGTTATTATAACTTCACCCTAATTCCTCACATACAG
Organism: Fulmarus glacialis; assembly: GCF_000690835.1. Lineage (NCBI taxonomy): Eukaryota > Metazoa > Chordata > Aves > Procellariiformes > Procellariidae > Fulmarus > Fulmarus glacialis. The sequence goes on from NW_009231489.1 coordinate 5,639, forward strand.
GAGATGGATTTCAGTGTCTCAAAACACAGAAAGTTCCTGAAGATCTCAGGGATTTAAAGGAATTAACACTGCTCTTTAAAATACCTAGCCAGCCTTTCTATACAAGGAAAACAAAACCAAACAAAGTGCTTTAAGAAGTCCATAATAATAAGAAACTTTTCTTTTATTTGTTCTTCCTTCATCCAGACTTTATCCTGTTTCTTCTTTCTGAAAAATAGTGGAAAGAACACCATGGAAGATATTTGTGTGTTACCTTAGTAAACTCCAAGCAACATACCCAAACCAGTTCTATAGAGCGTAACATGGTATAAGGCATGGGACAGCAGTTCAGTTATGCTATCCTTTTTGTTGCTGCTAAGGCTGTTTCCTGACTATTTCTGCCACCTCACCTTTTGTATTCCGGGCAATAATAAAAAGTTTTATCTAAAGTTAAGAGACATACCAAATAAATGATCAGAAATTCTAGTATCACTGGGCATCCGTGGTACCACAATCATTTGGTTATCCACTTAGTACGCCTACCTAGAAAAAATATGGTCCAGTCATCACAGTATGGAAGACAAACACAATCAAATGATGGCAGATAACATAGAGAACCACTTTAGTGATGAGACATAAATAAGCTGCTATTTCTTCTATCATCAAGACTTGTGGTTGTGATAAAGACAGTGATAAATCTGCCAGTTTTTTGGGTTTTGATCTAAAAGACTGTGTGATTTTTGTGGTGGAGTTCCTCTGAACTGTGCTTGTAGTTCAGAAAAGCATATTCTTGCTGCCTGGAGGTTTTGTGAACATTTTACAGGTCCAGTGGCTTTAACAAGAAAATCACAACTGCACAACTTGATTTGCTGGGATGATTTTAAACATAGTTTCTATCTAAGTTACACCAGGAGGTGTCAAGGTCTTTGAATATTCATAGTCTGATCTCTCCTTACTTAGTACTGTTGTATGGTCCTCAGGTAATTTCACAGTAACTGTCTGGTTTTCATGTTAATTTCAAAATTTTAGGGTAGAATTTTTATATTTCTCGTATTTAGTTGTGCATCACTCCTAAAGCATTTCTATTGGTCATGTAGTAAGGTGAGTAACATGAGCAATTGCAAAAGAATCAGCCCTGAGCATTGAAAACAGTAATACGATACAGACCTAATTAATGGAACTCTAGAGATTTATGGACACAATATTAGATGCCATTGAGGAGGAAAAAACCACCATTTTATTCAAGAGAGAGTAAGAAGTATGAAAGACTACAAACTTCCAATGTGTCCCAGTTAAGCAGGGACATGCTTCATACTGAAGATTTTATCTGTAGAAAGATAAGTAAATAAAATGTTCAAAATTCTAAAAGAATTCAAGAATAATTCATCCTAAAAGTAACCAAAAAACATTACCCCAAAGTAGGTAATGCTATTTGTGCAGTGTTTACCAAGACAGTATCTTAATCTATGATGTGGCTGGGAATGCAATTAGTTAATAGCAATATATAAATTAATTAAATGTTATTTTCATGTACATAAACAGTAACAAGAAGGTAGCATCCGAAACCGCATTGAAACTGGGCCATAGATAAAATCTGCCTATGTTGCAGATAATATAACAATTACTGTGTTTTTCCATCACTGTCAAGGTGCATTAATCTAATGAACTTCTCCCTGACTGGCCTGCAAGTTTCTCAGGTGCCTAACTTCAGTTGTCCACATCTGCTCACAGATATACCAAGGACATAAGTGCCCATGTCTTGCTCTAACTCCACCGCTGTGTAGGCTCCAGTGGAGAGGCTGCCTACGTTTTCCCTAAGTAGCCACAGAAGTCTGGTAATTTGTCATGGCCTTCTGGCTGATTTCAAAAACTCTCTTCATAAAGTGACCTCTTGCTTAGGAGGTTATTCTCATGCTCTCCTGATCCTGACAAGGTGTGAACTGTTTGAATACGTAGTAATTTGGGTGCAATGCTCTTTTGTCAAAATTGAAAATGCACACATATGGGGCCAGAAGGAGATCAGGCTATAAGGCTCTAATTCAAACTTAAGAATGGACCAAGGCTTTTGACATTTCCTCCTAGCTGGATCCTTCTGTTTTATTTTTGTACATCCCCAGTCTCCCCTCTGAGGGGAGAGCCATTTGTCCTTTTAGCCCATTTACTTTTGCAGTTTTTGAAAGGTGGGGAGTGCATGCTTGAACCTGCTGGGTAAGTGACTTGCCTGAGCTGTGACCAAACCTCTCAGACTGACAGGGACCCAGGACCTTCCTGATGGCCCTTCCTGTGGCTGGAAACAGCTCCCATGAGGCCACTTGCTTACGGTCTCTACAGAATCAGTGGAGACACAGACAGCTAATTTAGTTGGACTGAATCTCTTACAAGATGTCTTCAAGACCCCAACTTTCCTCCATTGATTTTATGGGAATGTGGGCAGTTATTTTAGAAGGACAGGATCACCCCTCCAGGAACTGAGTAACTAAGATGCAGTCAATTCCTAGGGCAGGCACTTATCACTGAATCTCATCTAGTGCTAACAACATTAATAGATCGGGGAGCAAACACTACTTTTGTGGTATTTCGGTGTGACACATTACATCATTATCACTGAGTCACAAATGGCAAATTTTAAATGGTACTTTTAAAAAAATCTGCTTTCCTATCTAGTATTGGTTTATGATAATTTTCTGAATTATTTATTTAATTAGTTATTGCTTTATTTTCTTAATGAAGAAAACAGAGGTGGAAATCCCTCAGCTGAGTTCAGCAATGCCATTTTATGAGCTGACGAGCTTAAAAGCTACAGTGCATGTGCTTCAAATGACGTAGCTTTTCCAAGCCCTTTCTTGGAGGTAAGGGTGGTGACTGATGGGCACAACACCACAAGCTGTCTCATGGCAAGAGCCCTTCCCTGTACTGTACGGCATGCAATGTGTCGCGCTGTCATACTGTCTGCTGCCTTTGATCCGCCCTGGAACATGAACTCTACTATGGAGAACACCCAGATGTGATCATCCAACCTCCAGATTTGTATCAGGAAAATTCTTAGTTAGGCCAAAATATTCCTGTGTGACCACCCTGTGTGATGCAGCTCTCACTAACGTGGATAGGTATTGCATCTTTTAAATGCTTGTAGCCAGTGAGTAAGGAATGAAGGCTGAGCCCCTTTTCCCTGGCTACTTTCTTTAGCAGATACAAGGGCTGCTGTGTCACACAAACGGACTGACTCAGCTATGACCTGACCTTGCATTGACCCCACAGTTCTCAGTCTGAAGGAAATAGTTAGGTAATAACTGAAACACACACAAAGCGTATCTGCTTACTGTATTATTTTGCCCAGATTTACAGTACTTAGGAGCCATCAAGTCTTTTACTTCAACAGAGGAATACAATTATAGTATTAAAATCAGCAGTAAGGGATCCTTCTTTCATAACCTGTATATGCTTTTTCCCTTCCATTGACTGAAATGGAGACCAGAGGAACAGTCATTGCTTGGCTGCAGTTTTTCTTTAGGTTTGTTATGCGGATTGTTGTAGATTCTTTCCTGTTGGAATTAGGCATATTGCATGGAGAGAACAAGAGCATCAGGTCCCTGCTCTGTTGCCTATATTGCATTTCAGGCATGGGAGTTGAGGTGGCAGGCAACAGCATCCTGAACCATCAGGCAGCACGTGGATGGGAATGGGGGGAACTGGTCTTGTCAGACAACTAGACAGGAGGGTAGTTAATCATACAAGGGAAATCATATGCTCTTAACATCAATGAGTAGCACACAACTTTTCTCATGGAGCAGGAACTGCCCACACCTGTAAGATTATGGGCTTTCCTTTAGCAAAGGCCAAATACTTGGTGACCCTGAAAGGCAGCGGAGCTGCCTTTCCCTGACTAAAGATCTACCTCATCAAACCAATGCTGATATTTGCATCTATGCAGTCTTTAGCTGACTGACTGTTAAAGGGCTTATGGCTGCTGCTCTGGACACTTGATGGAAAATGCATTTTCTGTGCATTCACACACTTACAAACTGTAGCGCTGCAAATCTTTCTATACTTTCCTCACCAGTATGTGTGAGCCTTGACTTGAAGGAGCTGGATTTAGGGGTTTCTTCATTCATCCTATGCCCGCCATGAGTCTCTCTGCTGAAACTGCCAACTGGCTATGTGAATCATAACGACGTGACTGAAAAGGATGTATTCTCGCCATATCAGCAAATGTTACGGATGGCTTTGTAGTATGGTCATATGTAAAGTGGGCTGAGATTGCCAATTTATTTCATAAAAAGCAGCAATTATTTATATTAATCATCCAAAATCTGCAGAAGCCTCAGTGAAAGCATTGATGGAAATGCTGCTGCCAAGCCGCTGAGCCATCAGTCCCCGTCTGGACTGCTGTACAGGCCAGCACAAACCGCTTGATAGCAGCCAGCACCCCACGGCACGTGTGAGACAGAGGCAGCCTCAGTGGGCTGTGGAAAGGTACAGGGGGCCACATCTCAGGGAATGAAAAGATTTGTTTTTAACACCATTTGGGCATCTACCTACTTGCCTAAGTACTTCCCCCTCATTGGTTTCAGTAGGAATTAGGCACTTAAGCATCTGTTTGTGTTTTAGCAGCTGAAATATTGAAGAATAAGGCAAAAGCTTCTTATCCTGAAGTGATGAGCAAGTTGCCTGGCTTCCTCAGGGGGGATCCTCTGATATCAGTAAAGCTTCATGTAGACGAAAGGACCTGCTTGCTAAACATGTCTACAGAATCAGGGCCTCTGAGGGGGGAAAAGCTGAAGGAAAGGACTGGACACAGTACAAACAGGGAATCCTACTCCCAGCTGCCAAAATTGCAAATCTGGAAGCATTATTCGTGACTCAGAATTACTCATTATCCAGACGTTCTTCACATGTGCTGTATATACTCCTAGGGTGGAGGTTTTAAAATGGGGAGAGGGAAACCTGAACATTTCCTGGGATTCATTGGAAAGAAAAGGTTATTACAGTTTTTATTTATTACTCTTGAGTAATACATCTTTAGCAAAAAGTTATCCCTGAAAAACACATTAAATACAAACAAAAGATAAAAAGAAAAAAAAAAAAAGAGAGGGAACAGCTGAAAAAAGTGTAGGTCATTGCAGCTGTGTTGGAATCAGAATGGTTCTGTGACAGACTAATGAAAGATATGTGAGTAATTCGTTTCATATTTATCTACTTTAAGGTCATGTACAACATCTATTATCATAACATTTGAGCTCCTCACAGTCTCTGTTGTATCTTCACATTTCCCTTGTCAGATCCTATTATTTCCATTGTACAGCTGAGCAATCAAATCAGCCAGCAACCCGGGGAGGATTTGCCCTGCTTTTATGCCATTTATAGCACCTAAGTCAGAAAGTCAGCCCTTGTGAGGATGGCCTGTACTTAGGAGGGAAAATCAGGCATTGCTAGGAGGTGCTTGAGATGTACCTGGGTTTTATCACTATCCAGGACAGCCTGTCTCTCTATGCCTCTGAGGGCCATAGGGCAGCTGGACTCTCTGTTAAGTGCCACGGGTGAGATGAAAGTGAATCTCGGGGATTTGCCCACGATCAGACAAGATGCATGAAGCAGGCCATGAAAACAGTGCACTCTCCTAGTTCCATATCGCTAACCTGGCTGCTTCTGCTAGAGAGAAATATGTCCTTTCATAAAGCTCAGCACAATCTACACGTATTATCAGCTCGCCCAGATGCCTTTGAATTGGCACTGATACAGAGACAGGAGAACATAATAAGCTGTTCTCCAGCTACTAGACTATATGCTGTTGTCAATATATGTTATTCAGTACAAATCAGCATCTCAGTACGGCTGGAAGTCTGTTACTGGCTTGCACACAGTGTGTGTCTTTTTAAAGGCAGATAAACTGTAGGCTGCTCAGATTTTATAAACATGTTTTCTTCTTCCCAGCTGAAATAAAAGCTGGCCAAAATTCAGGCTTACAGAGACACCAATTTAAGTCCCAAATAAGTCTTTAAGTTATGTTATTTCAGATTTACATGCGTGTAATCAGGAGCACAATTTAGATTATTATGTTTAATCTAGCTCAACTCTTTCTAATTCTTTCCTGGTGGGAGGATGTTAAAGCTTTCAAGATTCAGCCTTTGTTCCAGTTTTTTGGTGTACCCATGGCAGGTTTATAATTTTTATGTTTCATCCAATTGGAATGACAACCACATGCTGTAGGATTTTTCCCCTCATTACACAAACCTTCACTCTGTGTACTCTGCTGAGCAAATATCTGATCTTGTATCAGATGAGTAAAACTTAATGAGTTAAAGTATAAGTCCCAACGTGCTTAGATTGATTCAAAACCCCCTTTTCCAACTCATGTACTCTGGCTTTGCCATTGCTTGTGACTTCCCAAAATTCCTTACGGGTTTTGCAAGGCTGGACTTCTCTTTACTGCTTGTACTGATGGCTTTTGACAGATTAGGTTTTTGAAAATAAAAATACTTTGCATGAATATAGCTCTTAAATTTTTAATGATCTTAGCTTAGGGTTTAAGTGACTTGCCCAAGGCAACAGAAAGAGTTAGAGACAAAACTGGATTAGTCACAAAGTGTTTCTGGCTCATTGACTGGGGCTCACACCTCTAGACGAGGCTTTTCTTTCCAGAACAGTAAAATTGCTCTTTCAGTATTAGAAAAGAAGTCCAGTAGGTAAACTTCCAAAAACCGTAAGCTGAGCTCACTGAGATCTGACTTCGCAGGTGGTGATATATAATAGCATCATTTTTCCCTGCCCAGCACTTAGCTCTTATTTAATTTGTGTCTTTTCCTGTTGTCTTCCTTGTTTTATGTGATGCAGAAAGACGTGATGTTAATATTTGATTAATTTTGCTAAACTATTGCCATTTTAATTAGCTTCACTGTTAAGAGTGTGTTACTTGTTTCTATTCTGAATTTCTTCTGTCTTCTAATGCAGCCTTTTACACTGGTGTCTGAAGAGCTAATGGTTGGTAGTATGTTATGGATTTACAGAATATAATCAGATTGACGCTTAATTTTCTTTTGGTTAAGCAGAACAGTGTGGGCTCCCTCAATATAAAGTAAATTTCCCAATTACATATTCATTCTCATGGTTCTTTCTGCAATCTTCTGTGAAATATCCACCTTTTTTCAGAATTGTGTACAGTGGAAAAGACACAGTGGGTGGGAGCAAACTGAGCAAATGTGGACTACTCACTCAAGAGTCCCTGTATGTCACTGAAAAGAGACAGTCACTTTCAGGTTGGAATTCATCTGATAGATTTCAGAAGTCTGCCCTAAATGAATCACACCATAAAAATGCCTATTTCTCACTCATTACTGTAAGGAAACCCAAGGTGAATAATTCTACGTGGATGACCTAAGTTAGGTGATATGAGTCCTACTCAATATTCCAAAAACCAGGCATGCTTATTTCAGAAGAAATAAAGTATCTTCCTGCTGGAGATTCCTTTAGTAATACATGCAAGGATTAAATCACTACTTTTGGTATTGTGGGAGAGCTCAGCCCATGGTTTGTGGGGTGTTTGCAACCTTGGGGATAACTTCAGTTTGTGGCCCTCCAGTGCTTTCTCTGGAGAAACTTCAGAGCTAATTGCAGGCTGGGCAAGTTGCACTGACAGGAGGGCAGCGTGTTGCCTAGGGCCACCTCTCCAGGTGGCCCTGAAGCCACGCAGCCGTTTTACAGGTCACAGAAGCAGAGCTTAGCCAGGGAGCCACATGGGGAGCGGAAGCTTAATGCCGCTGGGCGCGAGTGTCTCCCAGCTCTGCTGATGCACAGCTGCCCAGCGCTCCCTCGAATCTCCAAATTCTCGTGTCTGCTTGTCTCAGCCTACTTGCTATGCACGTGCACGCTCATCCCAGCTGTTTGGCAGGTAAGGCTGCTGTAGTAGCGGTTCTTTTCTGTCATTCACAAAAGGTATGCAGTCTGCCCAGGCAGATAACTTGAATGCTGCTGTCTATCCCAACAGCTGATTTTCTTCCAAGATCACACAGTATCTTTTTTAAGTTGTTGCTTACCAAACTGAGTCTCCATCTACTTGAAATACGGCCTATGTTCTCTTCTTATACATGGATGATTCTGTATTTGGCTGTATACATATGGTTTTGTAGCAGCACCAAATAATTCAGAATTTACTTGCATCAATGACTTCTCTCTTTTTGTCATTTATCACTGCTCTAATGTTTGCATGGGCTATAAATTTTAAGGATAGGAATTTTATGTTTCATTTCAGGTTAATGATAGAAGATGTCTAATGAGGGAGCAAAAAAGAACAGACTGTAGAGTGATTTCAGAAGGAACAGTGATTCTCTGATTACAGTTGTAGGTTAATGCTTATCAGTCAACCCATTTCAATCTCTGTAGGCCACACTTACTTGTTTTCTCAATAACAAGTTTATGTAGTAGCATATCAAACGTCTTCCAGAATTACCACATAGAGCTTCTACGTTTAAACTATTGCTTATGGAAGGAAAGCAGGCAGACACACAAAATATTCACATTTTCCTATAATTACTTTGATTTGCAGGGAAAAAATGTTCAGTGACTTTAAATAGACAAATTACCCTTTTTTTTACAACCAACTTAATAGCATCCAATTATTTAAAACAAAAAACAAACAAAACCCTCTGTGGTGTAGACAAAAGCCTGATAATGGAACTGCTGGTTGGATTTCCACAGTCTGGCTGGTACAGTCATCATGAAGAAGCAGGGAGTAAAATCGTAGCAATAAACATAACTTTATTTCATATTCAGTAACTTGATTCCTCTGGTTTACTGAAATTATACAATATGTTTGAACCCTTGCATCTGTACTATTATACTTTCTGATTGCATTAATAGAGCTGCTGAATTCAATTAACATCTAAAACTACTTGGCTAGCCAGACATTACGCAAATACTTTGAGTGAGAATCTGAAGTCTTCAGACAAATTGTAGTTCAGACTTGTTCTTCCTAAAATGCAACAAACTCTGTCCCATGCCTCTAATTTCCATTAGCTACAGTGTGAGTAAATCAAAGTCCTCATAACCTTTCAGTTAGTGCTAAAACTTTCCGGAACCATGTCCTGTAAGTCTGTCTCCCATCTGGGCTGGAAACTGAGCAGCTGAGTTGAGGACTCACAGGCATCTTTATTTTTCTAGAGGTTAAAATCTTTATAAACATTCTTCTCCATTCTCTTGCCTTCCCTACTGATGTTGTAGTCGGTCATTTTATAAAAGTCTGTGCATCTGGAAAAGTTATATATTCTACATGTAAAAGCATAGCCATACCATTCCTAATGATATTGGAACTAATCAGAGCTATTTCCCAAAAATCTCTGAGCATGATTAAACAGAGCACACTGCGGAATTTTTCATGCAGATTGGGAGACGGTTCAAAGCACTGTCAAAGTAAAGCTACTGCTTCAAAAAGAACAGATGGGAAATGTATATTTGATTTCCACACAGAATGGAATGAGGAACTGAGCCGTCCCTGGACCAGCCCTAAGCTGGAGGCAGGATCAATAGCACTGCACTTCCAGGTATGTCTGTCTGATCTGCTTATGCTTCCCCTATCTCTCCTCCATCTGTAGTGAGAGTGCTAAGGAGTTTGGTATTATTTACAGTATGTTTGCTACACCTGTCATAGATTCAATGGAGATTTAATTCTAGTACAAGCCAGCACAGGTAGAATGTAAACAGGAGAGAAACATTACAACTGCTTCTTGTTGACAGACAGTCTCCAAGTGAATTTGGATAGCTGTCCTAACTCTAGCCTGATCCATTCGGTGCAGAAGCTCTGTAGGGACACACTAGTAACATGCTGTTTAAGGAAGAAAGAAAAAGAGAGAAGCAAAACCTGGCATTTTTGTCACTGTGCTCATTACACCAGTGAACATTACTGGGCAATTGTTAATCAACTCAAAACTTGCTATGTGCAAACTGGTAGCACTTCTTTAAGGTTGCTGCATGGCTTCTCTGTGCAAAGGCTTTGCAGAATCAAAAGCTCTCAGCACAGCAGATGGATATAAAGATGATTTAGACTTTTGGTTATTTGGGCAGTGGCAACTCCCTCACTCCTCTTATTCCTCATTCCCTAATTGTCTTTCCCTGGAGGTTGCACAAGTATATCCATCGCAGTGCTAATTTTGCATCTTTTGGCAGGATCTTGTATGATGCAGTCTACATTCCAGAAAAAGAAAAACACTGGTATTTATAATTGCAATTTTGATGAGCTGTGTGGCAGCTAAAATCATTATGGGTGAAATCTGATCTCAGCTTCCAGACCACAGAAATAACGTGTCTACATTTAAGTAGGGAGGGGAACACTGATTCATATAAAATACGGCTTGAATCATACAAGAATGAATGCTTCTTGACGGCTTACAAAGTTAGGTTAATTATTCGCTTTTAGTGTGCATTTTGATTTCCCGCAGGGCTAGGAAAATGTAGAAATACTGTCCTAACCACAATAATACTTGTCTTCACCATGTTTCTAGCCCACAGAAACGCAAGAGATCTCCTTGAGAATCCCTATCCCACCAGACTTCCAGCCTTGTTTCCAGAGAGTAGAGGGCAGGTAAGTCCGGATAACTTTCAAAGTTTGTATGCATATCGAAACCAGCTGCAAAATCTGTAGATGATGTAAATCAGCATAGTCCCACTGATTTAAACAGAGCTGCATCAACATTCACCAGCTGAGCATCTGGCTCCTCATCCCAACTCTTATCCCAAACATGTGTGCACTAAATATTTCACTGTATCTTTCTGACATTAATAAAGTTTTTCCTCTTACCCTGTCTCTCACTATACTTTCTAAAGCAACTCTTTTACATGTGTTTGTACTTTACAACTATCATTTCCATCTAATACCCATTATTTGTATTTTAACTATCATGCTGTTTTTAAGAGTACCTAAGAGCCATTTAGCTGAGTGGGGGGGGAAGTGCCATGCCAGATTGTGTTATTGCTTTTGACACTGATCTACAGCTCTAAGTTATATTGCTGCTATGCTTTCATAAAAAAAGAAGTAGATAATTTCTTTTCTCCACAATACATGAGTATTTTCTTAAAATGTATATAATGACAGCCTAATACAATTATATTTACCAGCTGGCCAGACTTTGACATAATAATAAGCAACTTTTCTTTAAAACGTCTTCACACTTTTGAAACACACTTTTTCTCAGCTGGTCTTACCCCTGTGGAAGACTAACTCATCTCATTTCATACCCTAGTTACAATACGATTTGGATGAAGTTCAGGAACAAATCTCCCATTCTTAAGATCTGCATCCCAGAGCAGTGCTCTCACATTAATGTGAAGCATGTGGCTAAATCCCTTAAATGACTGAAAACTTCAACCATCATCTTTTTTTTTCTTTTTTTTTTTTTTTGGCTCAGCTCCTACTGTTAATCAGAAAATATGGGGTTTTTTTTAAAAAGTATCCTTTCAGAAAATAAAGAATAATGTGAAATCTAGATGAATGGGATTCCTCTGACAGTGTTCAGAATCTATTCTTCCCAAGTTACATTAACCACCCTTAAGAATTTAGTCCATACCTAACTCCACACTATGGTTGCATCGCTAACAGTACATAAGCTAACTCGGTTAAAGCCAGTTCAGTTGGGCTGACAACCTTTAATATCCCACTTTGACTGCAATGTAGGCACACCCACAGTGTGGGAGAAGAAACAGGAGTAAAGCAATATGCCCAAGATTACAGAGGGAGCCTGCAGCCGAGCATGCAAGGAACTCTAGACTTGTGGCTTCAGCACCAGCGCCTTATTTTTTTTCCTTTCCAGGAACCTGTAGGATGTATTCTACCTTCCAAATTTCAGGCATAAAGGGATTTATAATTTTTGGAATTTATGGTATATTGTGTTTTGATTCCTCTCATAGTCTGTCCTTTATTTTTTTAATCACATGAAGTGTTTGTGGATATTGTCTGCCTAGCTTCTTTTATCATGAACTAGGGATGCTGGATGCTGGCAGAATTCTTTTTCTGGACTTTTAAAATTATATACATAGTCCAGACTGAAATATTTTCTTGCTGTTTTTTGTACTCTCTAGGCCTGAGGCATCACTGCACTACTGTAGTTTTAGATAGTAAATAATATTTTCCTCCTTTTTCCACCGTGATTAGTGAATTAGGCCCACTGCAATTAAAAAAAAAGCAGTGATAAAAATAAAACAATCTCTAGTGGCTTTTAGGGCTAATAGGAGAAAGTAGTAAGGAAACATCCTCAGAGATTGCTTCAGTGTGATGTAATTTTGCTGGTACTCAGACACCATGGGAAGGAAAACCTTGGAAATACTTAAATATAAAGCTCGAGTTGATTTTAAGAAAGATTGCACATTAGGGTGGAATTTGGCCTTTCTAATTCACAGTGGTCTTATGATCAGACTCAGGCTTATTTCAGCTCCAGCTATACACTTTCCCTCTCCAAAGGCTCGCTGCCGTGATCCTTTCCAGGACTGCACAGGAGGGGCATTTATAATGCAAAGTGAGGCACTGCGGCATGGTTTATTCCCAGAGCTGCCATTGTCTACCTGAATGACCTCAAATAATCCACTTTTTACCTCCTGAGTTTTTCCATCTGTACAGCACTTTGAGGTCTGCAGATGAAAAGTGCTAAATAAAAGTGAGGAATTATTATGGGCATGGCTTAATGAAGTTATTTGTTTGCAATCAGTTGCTTGTATCACCCAGTATGTTTATATTGCCTCTTTACACTTCACAGCAATGTTTTCACTCTGATCAGTATTAAGAACAGGGAGGACGTGACTAGGAAGATGACTCATACGATCCTCTAGGATACAGAAATGATATCAGTTATGCCTGCTAATTCTCATTATACCTGTCTCAGCCTTCTGGGAAAAAAACCTCTTGTTTTAGTTAGTCTTTTCTTAAGCAGTGGGAATTTCCCAAGTAATGTTATTTAAATACCATCTCTAAATATCCATGCTAGTTCCCAAGACTGCCATTTGTTCTGAGGGTACAAACAGCACAGCACATGCATTTCTCTGGATCAAAGCAAAGAAATGCCTAAAGGTTTAGTTTACTGGCATTACCTAGGTGGTTCTGACTCTCCAGTTTCCTTGGGGGGTTGTGCTTGCAGTAGGCAGACTGCCTGGGAGAGCACAGGATGTGGAAATACATAGTGCAAAGTAATGCTATTGCCATGCACCAGTGGTCCTCATTACTTTTATTTAGGGATGCTGAGCAGGAAGACATTTAGGGGGCACAGTGTTCAGCCGTACACCTCCTTCCTAATTAACTCACAGTGTGGCCAGCAATAGCAGAGCACTGAAAGAGACTCCACTAGCCGACAGATCTTATTGAGAAAAAGAAAGGTTGTGTGGCTCAGCAAAAAATAGGGCCTTCATAAAATTATTTTATTTGGATCCTTGCCTACAAAATCTCAAAAATGGTTGATATTGCCAGCTGCCCCTTTGGTCACTAAGATAATATCCAATCTCGTTTAAAGTCGTTCTCGCTAGGAGAATGTTTTTTCTCTCATTCCACAGGGGACCATTTCACAGTCTGATACACCTCATTCTCACATTCATCCTCCTTTCCTTTTCTTAGCATTTTGGTTGTCCTAAAATAATTCCTTTCCTATTAGACACCTTTTAAATATTTATCCATGTGGCTTTTTTTCCCCAGTTAACTAAATTTGGAAGATTTAGTACTTAATCTTACCTATTAAAATCAATTCTCCACACCTCTACTCCTTTTTATTTTTCCCTCACTGCTCTCCACTACACTGACTTTTTTCAGGACATAAGTTCCTAAAACGTAGTGGAGTGTTGTGTATGGAATAATACCTGGAATGTTCAGAAAAGGACTTTTGCCGTACTGCCCACTGAGGATGTTACCCTTGCTTATGCAATTCACAGATGCATTATGCTTTTGGATGCTACATCCTGTTCCCAATGCATGTCTAACTTTCTGTTGACTCTCACCTCTTGACTTCTTTAAAATGACTGTTTTCCAAATTCCTCCCTTCCTCTGAATGTGTTTTCCCTTATATTCATAGGCCTCTTTAAAGACTGACCCTTTATTTCTCTTCTCCTGTTCATTTTTTCAAATCTCCCTGGATCCATTAATGTTATTTTATATTTTCAATATTTGCAACACTTACTTTAATATTACTTGGGCTTATATAGGCGATTTGTTAGACAGAAATGCCTATGATCGACAAAGAACAAAATAATTTCAAGTTATAAAATTCATCACAATGAAAAATCCCAATTATGTTGTCTTTGATGAAGTTTGAAAGTTTGCAAAGCTCATGCTCCAAAAATCAGTAGCATCTTTCTTCTCACTACAGACAGGAACACTGATATTCAGGAAGCAAATCCTCTGTGAAAGTGGTTTGAAGCAGAGGTATTTTCCTGATGAATTCTTTCTGATTAGGGAGTGGTTTTGTGAACATGCAGCTCTTGTTAATCTTCTTGGGACACTTGTCAAGCTAAAAGCAGTATGGTCAGACAGTAGATATGTCAGTTACATTCATATTAAGAGATTTTAGCTTCTGGATATTTCCAACATATCCAAAACTAAGGAACAGTTCAGAAGTCTTTGTTAAAAAGGTTTGGGGAAAAGATCACATTGCATGCAGCAGCTGTTTGTGTGGATTACCTAGTCTAGCCATTCTGTCAAGGCTAAAAAAAATACTGTCTGAACTGCAGGGAGAAAACAAGTCACTGAAATATCAGTTGAAGTAAGAGCATGTTACAAGCAGCATGGCTGGACTTCCTCAGGGGTCAAACTCCAGCTTGGACAAGTAAGTGGGACAATTCTAAACAAAGACCTTGCTTGGCTGTCCCATTTAGAGGTATTTTTGGAGTGAACAAGCTGAAATGATTATTTCATTGCTGTGTAGAGCCTTCAGATGTGTGTTGCTTTTCACTATGTATTTATGGTCAAATAGAACAAATCTATATCCAAGGCTGAGAGCTTCATTTTATACAATGGTGGGACGTGGCTTGGCTTTACTAGGCTGTCTGTGATGTTCCAGCATGTTTCCTTCCTTCCTTCCTTCCTTCTTTCCTTCCTTCCTTCCTTTGCTCCTCCTCAAAGGAGAAAAACAGCAAAAGCTTCTTAGAGGTATCTCGCTTTACCCTTCTGAAACCTGCTCAGATGCATATTTATCCTGGAAGTCCTTTACACTTTAGTCTGCTCTACTCTAAAATAGAAAGTTTTTGTTTGTTCTTGAATCACTCTCTAGCATCTTGGTTTCCATTTCTAAGCACTGGCTACTCTCATTTTCATAGAAAAAACCATTACAACTGTTCACAGTATTTCTGCAGCAGATCTAGACCATCTGCAGTAATGAACTGAAGATATTATGACGACAAAGCAATAATTAAAACATGCCCAGTGACAGTCTGTTGACCCTAGATGGAGCATGGTGGAGCATGTGGGAAAGTTTGCTCTTTTATAGTTGTTAATTAGTCAGCAATACTGTCAACAAAATTAATACCCACTAATGAGGATTAAGATCTGATGAGCAGCTTTGATTCAGACTATTGTTGTTTATGTTCTTTTCTTTCCTTTTTAAAATTTTCCTATGGAATTACGTATTTCATTGTGTACTGTTTGCAAACACTCTTTACTGAGATAACGGAGGAGGCATGGCTCCTTGGAAATCAGCACAGTTTAAACCAGTATTTGCAAGTTTTATTTTTCTTTTAACCCCTCCCAGAACTTTAAGAAACCCTTCATTCACTCACTAGGTCACTTGCTTCCCCTAGCATGGGGAGCTGGCTTCATTTCTTGCTGAGAAGACAAAAACACAGCTCCCTTTTGAGTCACTCAATGCTCCTTCTAAACTGACTGGAGGAAAGAAAAAACCCAAGAGGTGCTCCTTCCATCAGAACATGACGGTATGATACACTGACATGACAAATGAGGCTGATGTCCCTCTATGGCTGTCATACTGTGGAACTAATTAATCTTGAACCCCCCAAATGGGAACAGTCATATCAAATCTATCAACATTTTAGTTGGAGGGAGGAGAAGGCACTTGTCTTTTGCAAGGTTTAGTAAAGAATGATCCATGGGTATTGTCTACCAGCCACTTTGTGAACTTGAATCATCTGCAGAGCCCTAAAAATCTTAACAAAGAGGCTGCAGCCCCAGAAGCAGCAGCAAGGGCACTGCCTTGTGCCTTGTGCAGGAGTAGGAGCCAAGGGCTCCAGTCTTCTTTCCCTCCACATGAGGAAGAGCAATTCCCTCCATATGAGGAAGACAAAAGCAAATACTGCTTTTGTCACATGAGCACAGTAAATATATGCAAAGATTTGTCAAGCTTTCTGGATTTGCAGCCTGCTGGAGATTTTCCAGTGGACATTCAAACCCTTTGGAAAAAATCTATTAGTAAGTTTTTAAGTCACCTAACACAGGCTTATTTTTCATATTTGCCGTTTGTGGACCCCTCCCTCCATCCCAAAAGTCCAGAGGCAACAGTATGAGCATGACTGGACTCAGAAAAGTAAATTAATTCCCACCCTGATTGTATCTGATATTAGGTACTGGCACAATGTTGCCAGTTAAAACCAACACATTCTTTTCTTTCTTGTCTAAGCCTTAGCGTCATACTCAGGAAATTTCATATGCCTAGAAAAAATTATCTTAATGAAAAAAAATGATCTTCTTGAACCACTGATGAGTTGTATGTACAAAATCAGTTATTTTCTTAGAGGTGCATTTTGATCAACTCCCTTCCTGAGGTTTTTGGGGCACAGATCATTGATGTCTCACTGGAACTGTCAGGACAAGTATAGATTTCCCTCGTATTGTTCATTACAAGATAACATAACTCTAAATCGGGCTAGTGACTCACCTCCCCCTGAGGGGCTGCAGTTGTAAGAGAGTTAATTATTCACCTTTCAGTCATGGAAAGATTCCATGCAGCTGTTGGTATTGGTCTGGCTTGTCTTCACCCAACCACACCTACTGAACATCAAGGAACTTACAGGGAGAAGGGGTTGGGGTTTTTCTTTTTCTTTTTTTTTTTTTTTTAACTGACCAGGCAAGATCCTCATCTGTATGTGACTCAATAGCTTGACTATGAACTCAGGTTTCATGAATGTGGAGAAATCTCACTGAACTTTCACTTACCTCCCTGAACTTATGCTCACTCTCTGTGTTTTAAAAGAAACCAAACAAAACAAAACATATTTTGCACTGGACGTGGCTAACATTCCCTGATCTAATCTGGTTTGCAGTTCACATTTTGAGTAAGAGGCGTATGCAGTATTAAGCTCCACTCAACAGCACATATCTCTAGGTCTGTAAAGTCATGCATTACCCCTCCCCTCCTCCCTCTCCCCCACTTCCCCACTAGCTGGCCACCTAACAACACACCAAGTCATTAGCTGGCCACCTAACAACACACCCCCACCTATGTTTTAATATAATTTGCATTACACAGCCAACTGTCCCTACCGAGCCCCTGCTCAAAGATACAAAGCCCCTCCATTCTGCCTTGGGACCAGTCCCAGCACAGGTAATAACCCCCCCTGCACAGACAGAAACACGCACACGCACGCACGCGCCCTGCATTGTTCCACTCTTCCTACTTCTGTCCTTGTCAGCTGTGTCTGCT
>NW_009231489.1:23239-29099 GCF_000690835.1 Fulmarus glacialis
CTTTCCCCGTCGGCACCAAACCTAATGATCATTTAATGGCAAGTACAGAAACAGTCCTAGGAGCAGAGGTCAAAATCTGTGACTTTCTCCCAGGCACTGGGCTGGAGAAACATGCTTTCTCTTGTGCTCTGCCTCTTTGGCTTACCTGGTCTTAGATCCCTTCCAAGTCTGCTTAGCTACAACAGTTTTGTAAAGACAACCATTTGCTTCCAAGCGACCTGCAGTTTAGATTTGGCGACTAAGGTATTGTGCAAATATGGTTGCCATCACCAGCACCCTGAGAGATTGGATGAAACCACCTGTCTGGGAGAAAGAGCGTTGGGGAAGATGGGTGCAATGTGAATAAGGGAAAGGTATCTACCATCTCCTGCTGGCAGACCCGACCTCAGCAGAGTATCTTCTGTAAACCCCATTTCTGGTAGTTCAGCTTTCCCTTGATCTGTATGGGCTGTCTGATGTGTGCTCCTGGACGTGGGGCGGGGGGACAGGCACGTACACACTTGGTGTCTCCCGCCTGGGCTGTGTCTGGCCCCCATGTCTCTGCTGTGCCTGTCCCCTGGAATAAAACCTGTCTGGGCTATATTCCCACACAGGACATAAACCAAGTATAAAGAAGAAGCTTAAAGTCTTCGCTGAAGTAGGACAATACTGTACTGAGCTTTAAGCAGAGCAGGAAGGGAGATGAAGACTGACTATAGCAGACTATTAGATACTTCCCTGGGAATCATATTCATGCCCTGTCTCCCAAATCAAGAACAAAGGATTTAAAAATCAATCTTCCATAATCATATCACAGCCCACTGGTAAATTAACTACATTAAGGTGTTCAATCATACCAGCCAGGCAGAAAGTCTTGCTTCTGGCTGCATTTTGTGTCAGGACTAGTCCCATCCGTATGCTCTGAATGTACCTGTCATACAGGTGGGCCCTGCATAAAGGGAATAAGGGTGAACATTTTTAATGCTGGGTTGAAGAGGGTTCAGGCAGCTCAGAAGTTTTACACCTGGGCATAGCCCCTCCAGCATGTGATTAGGCACCTGCCCTGGGATTTTGAAGCTTCCTGTGATACCTGCGTATTACATCTGAGTGCCTAACTTGGTGGGAAGGTATAAAAGTCTTTTTTTTTTTTTTTTAAAATTGATTCCCCAAAATCAGATTTTGAAAGTTATTATGGTACCTGAAGAAACAAATAGGCTTTTCAGAAATGTCAGTTGGGATTAAATGATTTGAAAACTCCACCATTACAGGAATCACTTAAAATGGCTGGTGGTCACAGAGTATTTTTGTAGTGGTAGGGTATTTGTTAAATGGTGTTTCTGAATGCTGTTAATTCTGCAGGAGTGCATATAGTATTCTTTTTACACATGGTCTTTTCACCAGTCTGGTTTTATTAGTTTTATTTATTGCTACTACCTTCTGTTTATAGTTCCAGCGTAACCTGTGGGGCAAAGCTGAATGACTGTCTAAACTGACTGTTAAATACTTATGGGCACGTTACTATAGAAGACCCTTATAAATTCATGTTATCTCAGGACACTATAAAACACCACGTGGCAGCTTGCTATTCTGGTAACACAGAGTATAATAAACAAAGATGGAGGATAGCATAAGTTGATTCCCATAAAAGTGTGTCCAGAGAACTTAATATCCAAGTTGCCATAAAACATGTTCATACTTAGGTTCAGTGTTGTCTCATTTTCTGTTCCACATATATATATATAGTAGTGTATTTTTCCAAGCAAATAGAAATGTATATATGGAACATGTGGTCTACTAGGAAATATAAATATAGATGACCATATATGTCTTCATTATTATTATGCTTTCATTGGAAGGTTCAAACTCCAGAAAAAAGCACACGTAAGATAAATGGATAGAAAAATTGAAACTTTCTGCTCAGCTGAACTTTCAGCTCTAAATAATTCTGGCCCTCATACTTTCATCATCTGGATGAGGTTGAGGATCTGATTTATCAAAATACTTCAGCTTTTGACTGTCTTTAACATTGTGACTAATTCTATGGACTCCTAAGGAGCTACTCACGTATATATTTGTATATACATGTACATATGTATAAATGTTTATACATATACTCTCAGAAAATGTATATACAATATACATATACACACATATTTAAATATATACATTAATAAACATCACTATACATTAATGTATTTGCAGAATTTGAACCTTAAAAAGCAAAGGAAATTGATATTGCATTTCAAAAGGAGCGTTAGTTGTTAGAAGTTAGAAGAAGACAGAGATTCCCAAACATTTTAGACTAATGGTGAAGGTTCATGATGAGCATTTCTTGTAGAGCCCAATTGTTTTTTACTGCAAGTACTGAAAAGAGACCTTGTTAAATTTGCCCAATGATTCTGACTTTTCTAAGCCACAACCAGACAAAGTTGTCGATCTGATAGTTTTTACTGTTTGATATGGTTGCGGCCATGGTGGAAGACAGTTTGGAAACCACGAATATAAAGGCATTTAAACCTTGACAGAAGGCTCATGTGACCACGTGGAAATGGAATTTGTGTTACCAGATATGCATAGAGCCACTCTTATCTGTTCTTCTAAATTTCTCTTGCTGTAACAACTTCTGCCATCATGCCAATAAGAAGTGAATCAGTTAATGATGGTTTGAGAAGATGACTGGGAGAGCTAGCAATTTTTTTCATCTCTTTTTTACACTAATGATTGAAAAGGGCATATTGGTTTATGAGTGCTGTATTTCACTGTATTTGTCAAATTCAGAGAGTTTAGGAGTAGGCAGTGCCCAGTGCACATTATAAACACTCTTCCCACTTAGGGCAAGTATCTTTCTTAACCTTTCCCAGTCAGTCTCATGTCAAGAAGGTAAGATTACTATTCTCTTTCCAGTAGGGTCCATATATGATTCAGGTGCTCATACAGACTCACCCACTAGCTGACCTGTCTTAATCTCTGGAACTGGAATACTGGCCCCTGATTCAAGCCCTCTGTCAAACAAATAGCAATGGTTGTCCTTAGACCTGCCCAGAGTGCACTGTTTAACAAAAAATAAAACCAAACTCAGCTTGCTTCAAGGTAGTGAGTGGAGATCCTGCACAATGTCACTGCCTGGCCAATGCAAGACTCTTTAAAAGATTTTTCCTGACATCTTCCTTTACAGATAAATATAACTGTAACAGTAACTAGTGATCCACAAATACTTCTTCTGACCAGAGACTTCTGCCATGTTTCCTTTAATTGCCTCCCCACACAGGCTGAGTAAGAGCTGTGCCTTTTATTCCCTGCTTTCTTCTTATGATTGATGACAGGTTTCGTATGAATTGATTGTCAGAGACTTCCCTACCAACAAAGAAATGGGATCTCCACCACAGGCATCTCTCTACAGTGACTCAGTCTTAGCCTTGATGTGTTATTATTGAAGAATACTATAATAAGTAATAATAACTATATAATGATAATAGCAAGGCTGATAATAATGATAGTAATGATAGAAGCAGCAAAAAGAAAAAAAACAATAAGCAATAAAGCACCAGCTGTGGAATAATATTATTGCCAAAAAACATATTTGCTGGAAAGAAGAAACCAATTAATCAGAGCCATGCAAAGATTAGCAAAGAACCTGCCATTTGTTGAAAATAAGCATTTATTCAATTTCAACATATCTGGAATCAGAAATGGTCAACTCAAGAGTTACTCATGTCCCAGGCAGACAGTAGAATAGAAGTAGCAAATATTTATGAAGCACTTAAAACTTGCTTTTAACCAGAAAATTTCCCAGTAGCATACAGTAGTATGGCATGTTCCAGCGTGGTACCATAGTACCATTATAGTATGGGATGGTCATTAAGACCAGAAGACAGCTGGACAAAGGTAGAACCATCTTGTCAGTCTCAGCAGCTGCAAAGCCAAGCATGAGTTATGATAGGTCTGATACAAAACTTTGGGAGGCTGTTTCAAAGCACAAGTGGGAAGTTTCATGTATCTCTACTCTGAATATTAACAAACATAAACACTGGGCTAAATCTTAATTATGATGGTATGTTTTCCCTTCACATATATGTTACGTTATTCCTTTTAATGATTGTTTGAGGTGGATGGGGAAAAACTTGTTTAGATTAGATAGACCGGTTAGATTAGAGATATCATAAGGTCCTCCTTGGTTATGGTAGATGGCAAGCAGACAAAATCAATCTTTCTTGACTTACGGGTAGGTCTGTATTGCAGTCAGGATGTGGAGGCTGTAAACATACATATGGAACCAAACCTAAATTAATCTGGTAAGCCGTGAAGATGTGCTGACACAGACTTTAGTTTAGGTTATGCAAACCTGTCTGGGACCTTCTGTGCTTACTTGAGTGGGTAACACATCCTGAAGTTAATGATGCAATGATTTCACTGCTATTGGTTCAAGTAACACACAGTCTGTCAGCCAGCCAGAGCATGACAGGTTGTAGCTGGGGAACACTGCACCCCGGTGATCCACAGCTAGCATAAAAAGCTGTTTGAAAACAGCAGCGCTCAGAGATGCCCAAAGTTACACTGCATAATAAACCTGTCCCGACAGTCCCAGAGACCATGAGAGGATACAAAAGTGTCTTAGATTTAGTATTACTGCTGCCTCTCCCTTCTCAGCTGTTTCATGCAAAGTCCAAAGTTCAACCAAGTTTAACTGAGCTCAGGATCACTGTGAAGATGTAAAATCAACTGAGAATTAAAAGCTTCAGTACATTATGTGAAATACCTTCACTGAAGCCTGACGCAAGTTTCTCAAAACTTGTGTGTATGCATCATTTTTCTTCTGCCTTTTCTTCTTTAACATTGCAAACTAGCAGAGTGTAGTATTAAAAAGCAAAAAGTTACTGAACACAGTAAAACAGGGTTAGTTTGGAAGGTCTGGGAACTGTGCATACACACAATGCATTTCAGCCCCACTTGTCCTGTCCTTTCTGCCCCAACCTCTTCTCTTTCTTTCTTACACTTTCACAAGTTGTTTTTCTGCCTACATCAATTTTCTTCTTTTTAACCACAATGTATATTTGCTGAAGCCTGGACAGTCCCAGTACACTTGAACATGGTAAACACAGCATTTCGCAATGCTCTCTATGCTTGGATATAGAAAACATGATATTTCCTGAAAAGGGGGTTTCACTAAACTAAACCGCGTGGAGTACTAAAAAAAAATAGATGCAAGGGCCCACAGAAATGTAGGTCAGGCTGAGAGCTTTCTCTTCTGCTTGTTAGTGGTGGAAATTGCTCTCCTTGCAAAAGACTGGTTTCGTCCTCCTGGTGGGTAAAAAGATATAAACCAGAAATATAATAGCCAACACATTACTGTACTGTAGGGAATTTGGCTTCTGTACACATCTACAAGGCAACTGTGAATCATGCATATATTAATAGGCTGTAAAAGATTTATCATGTTTTTAACTGATGTTGTGTTCTCAGCAATGATTTCACAGAGACAGTTGTTAAAGATTGCCATGTTTTGGTTTGCTGGGGCTTGACATAAACATTTTCTTTCTAGTCTCTTGAGTTTCATTTCAGTTTTTGTGTTTGCTCAAAGTCACGTCAGCCAAAACCTGCTGGATTTGTCTGATGTGAAACTGAACCGGTGAGAAAACTCTGAGATCTGCAGAGTTACAAGCTGGAAGAAAAGCTGGGCTAAGCGGTGTTTGCAGTTCAGTGCAGGCTGGTGCTCCGTGGCGAGCTAGCCGGGTGCCAGTGCAGCCAGCCACCATGCACCTTCATTGCACCATACAGGTCCCACTTCATTCAGGCTTTTTTCCTTGAGCAGCACGCAGAGCACAATGCAATTTAAAGTCTTTTGTTACAGATAGTCTTCATCGCATGTTGTGCACTTTTGTTT
>NW_009231489.1:29127-35249 GCF_000690835.1 Fulmarus glacialis
AAGGCCAAGGATATTACTAAGACCTGACTTTTTTCCCTAAAGTGAACCTTGACACTTGAAAAATTCATCTGGCCTGCCTTATGTAAAGCAGGGATGGGCACACAACTATTTGTAGATGAACCTTTTTTTCGTTAGTAGGGCATAATGATAAATGCAGAATCGATGCAGGTTGTTGCATCTAGTCACTAGTCACACTAGCACTAGTACTAGCATAAGCAGTCTGTATGTTAGAGATTTAAGCTCTAGGAATGTAACAGCATGCAAAAAGTTAAGAGAAACTGGAATATGGTCCAGGACATTTATGTGGCTTTATTTTTTTAGAAAAGTGAAAACTTGCTGTATTTCCATTAATTGTCCCCAGAGAATGTTCCTGAACAAATGCTAAGTCTTCAAATCAGCAGTTTAAATGCATAAGAACAGGAAAATAAATCAGAATGTGATCAATATGAAATATGAGGTGTATGTCCACGTAAGTCACAGTCCATGTTGAACACAGCTTCTGAAGAAGGGACACACTTGGATAAACGGTGGTTAACTGAAGCTGGAGGTTTCCTGGACTGCCAGGGAAGCCTGTGCACCCCTCCTCAAGACCTTCTCCAGGCTGCCGTGCTCTGCCCTGTACCCCTTTGGGGATTTCTTTCTGCCTCTGAGGCAGGTAGACCAAGCGTAGGAGATAAAGACCTACATCTGAGAGGAGCCCTCACACGACCGGATGCTTCTTATTCTTCTTGCAGTCTATCAGCACACATTTATTTCTACCACATTGTATGTCATAAAGGTTTAATAACTGTTTACAAGTTATGTTTTTTTATGACTGTTGGACAGGAATTTGGCCATGGCCTTCATAAGATCTTCAGACAAGAAGCACCCTTTGTGCCTGCTGAATCCACAGTCGCCCTGAGACTGAAGGCAACCAAATCCTATAATCCCTGGTATATGTTACTTTAATTGAAGCAAGATCAAGCCTTAGGCACAGGATACATATCCTAAGACTGTCAATATAATTTCAGATCCCCAACCCACCCCTTTCCAAATTGCTTACAAGGCCTTTCATGCAATTGCATTTTGACTAGAAGGCAGTAATTATTCAGGAGTACAGCAGCAATACAGTACTCAATAGTTTAAAACACCAAATAAAATCAAATAATGCATATCCAGGCAAAATTTCTGGGACTATCCAGCTGTCAGGACATCTGCTCCCAGACTTTCCTGGAGGACCCAGATGAAGATCCATAGCTAAACTGATGAAAATACCAGCGACAATGCTCAAGACCGTTCTGCAAAATTGGGTAAAATGTGCTTGGGCCTTTCTAAACATATAACCACACACAGACCTGGCCCCAAGGCACTCATAATCAAGAAAACATGATGAGACAGAGTAAGGGAAAATGAAGCATCATTAAGGAAAGGGCAGGGGCAGCTTCTTGAACCTGTCCTTATTTACTGATAATCTCTTATCGGAACAGAGGGACACGTGGGGTGCAGGGAGGGATCAGAAGGACAGGGAAGGTGGTAGCTTTGCAGGTTAACACCCTTATTTTCCTCCCTGCTTAAAATAGCTTATCCTGGCACACAGGAGTGATGCCTCAGTTTCTGCTTTCTTTCTAAGAAAGAAGGTAAGCTGTTTCTATTTTGGCAGTTTATGAGTTTTTCAAAAATAATCTACATCAAAGTCTATGTGACTAACTTCATAATGAAAGCAGATTGGGCCTTAGACTTGAAAAGTGAAAAAACTTGGAAAAGAGAAAGGAAGGAAATATTTCTGTCGCCTTGTTGCCAATGTGCTCCTGGGGGGACACTTAATGAAGGTAAACAAGGATTCCCAACACTGTACATCGTGCAGCTTTTGAGTCTACTGTGTTGAAAGTGTCTTGGCAGCGAGAATCGACTGTGGGTGAGTTTTAACCTTTATTTGGAAGAAAGTACAGATAAGAACAGTATCAATGCATGCTTTGAAGGCAGAAGGGTTCCTACCCTTTTGTGGCATATCTGTTCCTGGAGGTCTGCCTGGAGATGGAATCTTTTCTGGACTATCAATAAAGGTATCTAGTGTACAACCTACAGTTACTCCCAAGAACCAATCTGTGCTTCCCAAGATGTTGAGCCCAGTTCTGTTTCTTTGGAAATCTAAGAAATTCGTAATAATCTTCTGTATTTATCATTCTGATACTCATTACAGTTTCTTTGCCAAACAAAATACAGACTCGCAGAGCAATAGAGTTAGCATTGGATGACAAATCTTTGTTGAGAATCATTTAACACATTGCTTCTTTTCAGCTTTGGCCACAGCCAGTTTAAACGACATACGCCTGATCAAGATTTTGGGAGACATAATAAGAAAACCCCTGGCAATAAAGATAAGATTATTTTAGCCAGGTTCTTTAGAAGCAAAAAACGTAGCTGGGAGATAGAAGGTAAGCAAGAGGCCCTAAGAAGCAGTTTTGTGGGGGTTTTTTTAGATCATCAAAAGGAAAATGGAGCCTTTCAATTTGGAAAAAAAATTGAGTCCTCCAAGGCTCATGTGGGAAGGCTTTTGTGATGTGTTTTAACTAATGTTTTTATGACAATGACTTAAAAAATGATAAGTGAAATCCATATTCCTCACTCTGAAAACAAATTATTTGCAGAAGTAATACTTTACTTTCCAGAACGAGCTGGTAGAAAATATGAAAACTGAAATGACATGCTTTAAAGACTTATGGCCAAACTTCCTCACGCAGACATATATATTTCACTGTAAATTCTTGAAAGACTAGTGGATTTAGCTATGTGTATAAGAAATATCTGGCAAGTAGAGTACCTCGGTATACATGCCAGGTGAAGGAAGGAAGCCCAGACTACAAACAAGAAAGAAGAAAAATACCAAATTTCAGGCCTTCAGCAGGGAGTCAGAAGATTAGATTTCAAGCACTGCCTAACCTAACGGGCCTTGATCACAGATGGGAGCTCTAGCCACTTTTCTAAAGCAATTAAAAAGTGACATAGGAAAATAGAAGATGACAGGAATCTCGCCACACAAAAGGATTACAGCAATCTGTTTCCATTGCTTGGGAGCACTGCACCAACAGCGTGTAGGTTGTGATGTAAGAGTAGACAACATACCAACCTACCTACACACATGACAGGGAGGTACAGAGGCACTTGACAAAATGTTCTTCTGGTGGCCAGAATATTCTAATGAGGCAATCAGAACTTCCTGGTAATGGTGAAAATATGTCAAACCCAACTTTGTGGGATACTATGTCTTGGCAAAGATCTTACATTGATTTTGCAGGGGCGAATTAGCAGTATGCCTAGCTGCAGTTAATGCTTATTCCAGACGACCAAAGTAGTACATATGACAATGATTTTGGCAGCTAAGACAATAGAAAGTATACATGTTGCATATGATTTTGCATAAGGAAATCATATGGGACCATGACAATCATTTGGGACTCAATTTTTTTTTCCTGGGGAGTATAAGATTTTCCACAAAGATCTTTGCCAGTTTAGCTTATTGCTTAGCACCACACATTAGCAAAACTCACATAAAGGCATTAGCAGAGAAATACAGGTAAGGCCCTTAAAATACTGCAAAATTTCTTCAGTTTAAAAGTCAGTATCACAGATCACTAAACAGAAAACATCATCAGGGTAATTTTTAAATTACGGTACTGCTTTAGTTTTACATGGTAAGACCAGATGCATCTAAAAAACCCAACAACCAACGAACCAACAGATAAGAAAATCACAAAGTAAGAAATTCACAAAATAAGCTTCTCAGGGGTTAAGAAAACATTAATACTTTATTGACCTGTTATTACTAGGTAAAGGATCTCTTTTCTTGTTTGCATCTTAGTCAAAGGCAATTTATGGGTCAATTCAGGACTTAATGAGACTACTGAGCAGAAATGCTGACATCAAGAGCATCGCTCAGGAGTAAATGCTACGGTCAACACAAAAATTGTTTAAGAAACATATGAATATGCAGAGCAAAACAAAACACATAGCCATGGACTAGTCTGCAATGCCCCTAATAAATCATTCTTCCAGTCTCAGAACCTTCAGCATCCATCACAATCCAATTAAATAGTCACATCCTTCATGGAAGCTGCAGCACAAAGCACTGATTTGGAATAGTAGTCTCTCAGGGTGAAGCATTCTCGTTTCAGGAACTTGTTACTGAACTCCTTACTGGAAGTGATCAATCTGAACCCAAACTGACAGTGTTTAGATCAAACTGTAACCTGTTCCAGGAACACGATCCATCCTAGGAAGGATGTCTGTGAATAAATTCCATCAAATTAAAGACTGCAGGATGTAATTGTTCATGCATGACTGTACGTACTGCTTAAAAATGAAGGCTATTGGTAGCTAATAAATGCCTGAAAGCAGTTTGAAAGCATTCAAACTGAGATAAATTATTTCCAAGGATTCTTTGATTTAAATGCCCACATAAAAATATTTTTAATTGTAATTAAATTTAATTAATTTTGTAACTGTTATCATTAAAGATTTCTCATACTGCATTAGCTGAATCAGTCCACAAACCTTACAAAGATACTTCATATTCTTCCCATTAATTTTCTTCTTAAAAACAACCAAAACTCATTTATCATTGGACCAGTCCAGGATTACACCCTGTGCCGTAAGTGAAGGCTGTCTGGTGATGTGCTAAAGAAACACATGAACCTCAGCCCTCAACAGCCACCAGGCAGGTTTGCAGACAGACACTCATTGCAAAGAGAGTACCTTAGCTGGCCTTTTATTTTCCTTTCCTCCTGCAGGATTTGGGCTCCACACCCCCATTAATCACTCCCGGGTAGCTGCATCTTTGGTGCAGAATCTCCTTCCTTGTGGCTTGGACTTCCTGAACTCACACTTTGTTTCTACTGCTTTAGATTACACAGTGACTGCTTGTAAGTCAGTGTGGAATGAAGCTGTTATTAGAAAGAGATGCTCTTTTGATTCAGTATTGCTCCAGCAAGTGGCTAAAAGCAGACATTTAAATGTGCAACAGATGAATGAATGTGTCTTGGGATAAATATCTTATGAACTGGAAATCATCATCCTGTCCTTTCCAAACAACATTTCTATCTGCGTATGTGGTGAACTCCTGTGGTTTGTGGGCAGCTGATTTGGTAGGAGTTACGAAAAGCTCACAGATAAAGTTAGCATTTAATCTTCATTGCCTCACAGCCTTTATACAGATGTTCATTCTTACATATTGCATGGATATATGACCAATGTACATGCATTTAAGACCAAGTGTCTATGTAAAGATTGGGTAATGAAGATTGTATTTTGAAAACAATTGATACCTTACAAATGTTAAATGGAAATGTCTTAGACTTGGAAAGATCACTGGGAGTGCAAAGTCAATAGCAGGCAGATGCTTTCATTTTTTATATTCCAGTATTCTGGAGCCTCAGAGACACTTTATTTTTAATAATGTTACTGTTTTGTGGATTTTTTTTCAAATTAACTAGTTGAAGTTGCAGGTCTCCATATGCCTTCGAGATGCTATTTCTGCTGTTTATACATGTCCAGATCGTGTTACAAATTTGCTGATGTGTATGGTCAAATTGCTTAAAGTAGAATTTTCAACGCTTTTATATACTTACAATGCAAAGCAACATCTAATTAGATTTTCAAAAGCTCCAAAGCCAGTTTAGGGTCTAACTCCTGTTAGATACTGAGCCTCATTAGGCTACACATGCATTTTTAGGTATTTGCCATTCCCTTGACTATCTGACTCAGCCTGCCTGTGCTCGTGGGGACACGGGGGTTAGCCAGCTTGCGGACACATTAGCTGCGCAGAGCTGGGAGTCACATAAATGCTCAGTCCAGTTCTCTGCCCTGGCAGCCAGCTTCATCATGTACTTCTATACATTGTGAGATTCAGTTCATTATTGCCAGTGAAACTTTTTAGGTGCCCAAAAGGAAAGAGGAGAGAGTAGCAAAGAAAATATAGTGTGTAATTATTGTATTTACTTAACACTAAGCATAGACTCCTGTTAATCTAAAGTGCATTATTAAGAGACTATAGTATCAATATCAAATTGTAGAATGATATTATAATGATTCCAGTTTCCAAAATAAATGATGAAACTTAAGTTGGGCAGGAGTGTCGATCTGCTCGA
>NW_009231490.1:0-231 GCF_000690835.1 Fulmarus glacialis
ATGAAGATATTAAACAGTACCGGTCCTAAAACAGACCCCTGAGGGTCACCACTCGTCACCGATCTCCATCTGGACATTGAGCCATTGATCACTACCCTCTGGATGCATCCATCCAACAAATTCCTCACCCACTGGACAGTCCACCCATCAAATCCACATCTCTCCAGTTTAGAGAGAAAGATGTTGTGGGGGACCGTGCCAAAGGCCTTACAGCGGTCCAGATACAAGACA